>NC_057799.1:364380027-364386922 GCF_018294505.1 Triticum aestivum
GCGGCGGGGACACGTGGCGGCGCATGATTGGAGGAGAGTGGCGGCGGGGGTGACGTGGCGGCTTGCCATTGGCTGGAGCGACGTGACTGGGCGGTGGTGGACATGTCCGGCGCGGCAGAGACGCGTCCGGCAGCGCGGAGGAAGAGGAGACTAGGGTTTGCACCGCGAATTTCGGGGGAGGCACACATATATATAGATAGAGGGAGCTAGTAGAGTCCAAATGAGGTGCGGTTTTCGCCCACACGATCGTGATCGAACGACCAAGAGCATGGAGGGGTTTTGCTGGGCTAGTGGGCTGATTGAAGAGGTGCTAGGCTACAAAGAGAAGGGGGTTTCGGGCTACGCGGTTAAACGTTGGGGCATCAAACGACCTCCAAATGGAATGAAATTTGACGGGCGGTCTGTCGGTGCTGTACCAAGGCCACTCGGCAAATCTCGGCCCATTCCGAGAACTTTTTCTCCCGCTCACGAAAAAAGGTCTGAGAGGGGCAACGGGTGCGTGCGAGAGTGTCGGATCACGAAACGGACAACGGGGAAAAGGACGGGATGCAAGTTTCGAAAAACATGCAGATGAAATGCAGATGATGACATGTCAAAATGCAACACGCAAGCAAATGACATGGAAACAACGATGAATAACTGGAAGACACCTGGCGCATCGGATCCGAGGCGTTACAACACTCCTCCACTAACAAGAGATCTCGTCCCGAGATCTTAGGACCGAGACGGAAGGAAAAAAGGATGAGGTGAAATAGGAACAAAACAGTGAGGATGAACAAAGTCAAAAACATAAGGAATAAGGCTGAATTTGAAACCACTTCGGTTAGGACAAGATAGAAAAGGAATAATAACGAAGGAATTTATGCAGCACTCCGGCTGAACAAGGAAAGAATAGAACATGAACTTGAGAAATGGAACGATACTTGACTTGAGGAACAACACAAAACCTCCGGAAGACTTGAAAGAGTGGAATGAGCAGAACGGGGAAGAAGATGACAACTTGTACCATGAATGAAATAGATAGCATCCTTAGAAGGAAAACATTGACCGGAATTGTTGAGAAAATCAACAACGAAAAGAATAATCTTGTTGTGGACTTATGGATAACATCTCAAAAAATATGAGGTGATAACCGACCACAATCAAAAAAGATTGAATAACTGAGGAGAACGAAGAAATGAAAAACTCCACTTCAAAAGAATACGGAGAATTAATTGCACTTCGAGATGCAAGAAGAAGAGATACTTGAGCTCCTCCAAAAGAATCTTGATGAACACTTGAAGAATGAATTAAATCCTTACGAACCAGCATGAAGAACTCCGGTAACAGAAGGATGACGAGATAAAATTGAAGGATGAAAGGGATAAGATTAAATCCTTGCGATGATTTGGATGGAGGTTCGCGACGAAATCGGCGAGAAGCTTAGAACCCCGGAAATGAAAAGATGAAAACACTTTGAACCAAGAATGTGATAAGATGAACAATCTCCGAAAAGAAGGGATAAAACCACTTGAAGAAAGAAGAATAAGGATTACGTTATGCTTATCCTCCACCAATTAAATTGATGAGAAACAATGGATTTGCATACTACTTATTCTCGTTGGAAAGATTAAGGGGGGATATAGCGCAAAACTTGAGAAGTCTTCGTGAACCACCTGTAGGGCTGGAAAGAACGAATGAATTGATATGATAACAACAGAAAAAATCTTGAACGAGCCACCGTAGGAACTGAAACGAATGACGAAAAGAGAATGAATAACCGGAAAGAATTAGAAAAGCACGAAGATACTTGAGGGAATCTAGAGACAAGAGAACGAAGAGATCGCAAACTGATTAAAGAGCAAAGCACCGGAAGAATATGGAGACGAACGAAAAGGCATGAATATAGAATAATCGGAGAACGGATTTGAAAACTTAGAACGAAGAAACATTCTGAAATGGAGGCCTCCGGATAATTGAGACGGAAAACAACTCCTGAGATACTCCGGATGGGTGAAAATAATTGCACGACTTGTAACAATTTGATAGGATAACCATCGAGCTAGCACCGCGAATTTCTGGGAGAGCGGACAAGATTTAAGAGAAATTCTCCTTCGGTCTTCAAATGTTGAGAATGAAGACGAGAAATAACAACAAAATTGTTGAGATACTCCGGGAGAATGAAAAGCGAAGAGGTTGAGCCAACAGTGAAAATAATTTGAAATTGATCTTGGAAAAGCGTCTGACTCATGAAATTCATACTTACGTCCACTTCGAAAAGGATTTGAGAATAACTCCGGGAAACTTAGAAGAGTCGAGTAAGATCCTGGGAAAGACCTGTGGGTTAGGGCCCACTGAAAAGAAACACCGTAGGAAAGGATTGTCGAATGAGAAATGATGCACCGAAATGATTGAAAGATTTGAATGAGGTGACAACCTCGAATTAGATGGATGCAAACACGAATCTTCTGAGATGACTTCATCACTCTGGAATGATTAAACTGGTGAGAGGTGAACGAGCAAAGAAAGCACTTGAGTCGAGGACAGGAATATGACCAACATCGAAAAAGCTTGAATTGAAACCATTGGAAAGAAAATGAGATGAACAATGTTGAACTAGACGAGAATCCACCAGTTGAGACAACGGAGGAAAGACTGAAGATACTCCGCACGAATGAAATTTATGCTCGAATAGAGGCTCAAGCTCCGGGAAGAAAAAGGGGTGGGAGGGCGGGAAAACATAGGCAATTGGAACGACGAATAATTGAATAGAGAAGCGCCGGTTGAAATGATTGAGGAGAAAAAACAAAAGCTTCGCACGAGTAGGATGGATACTCGATTTCGGACTCCGGTTCCGAGAAGGAGAAGGGTGGGCAGGTGGAAAAAAAACAAGGACAATTTCGAACAGGGAAACAACATCGATTAAAAAAAAGATGAGGATTGATCTTGCAAAAGATGACAAGGATCGAAAACACTCGAAGAGAAATGCGCCGGATTGAAAAGAGGATGGACAACGAACGAGAACTATCTGCGTGATCCTAAAGAAAAATTTGAAGGGGAAGAGAAGTAAGTCGAAACACCTACGTCAAGATTCCTCACTAGAGCGACGAAGGGGCTGAGGAGTAAAAGAAATCCTACTCTCCGATATAGCTAGACTCCGAAAACAGTTTTCTTCTAGACTCAACAACGACCAAACTATACGATCAATCAAGGGGGCTCCTAGGGTCGGTCGAAGCTCTGATACCAACTTGTCACGCCCAATATGCGACTCTATCCGAGAGGAACTCAAAGGCCCTACCAAGGATAGACCCGCATATTGAAATGCTTTTGCAAGGTGGATATCATTACATCAACATTACATAATAGATGGGGATACATACAAGGCATACAAATGCCGCAAGAATACATCAATACATCATACATAAGATCAATATCCGACTACGGATGAAACACAAACAGAAGCTCAAACGACATCCACCCTGCTAGCCCAGGCTGCCAACGTGGAACCTATCCCCTGATCGAAGAAGAAGCAGAAGAAGAACTCCAAAACAAGCAACATCGTTCTCGCGTCATAATCATCACAAAACCTGTACCTGCAACTGTTGTTGTAGTAATCTGTGAGCCACGAGGACTCAGCAATCCCATTAGCATAGGTATCAAGACTAGCAAAGCTTAATGGGTAAGGAAGGGGTAAAGTGGTGAGGTTGCAGCAGCGACTAAGCAAATATGGTGGCTAACATACGCAAATAAGAGCGAGAAGAGAAGCAACGGAACGGTCGTCAACTAGTAATGATCAAGAAGTGATCCTGAACTCCTACTTACGTCAAACATAACCCACAAACCGTGTTCACTTCCTGGACTCCGCCAAAAAGAGACCATCAGGGTTACACACGCGGTTGATGCGTTCTAATTAAGTCAAGTGTCAAGTTCTCTACAACCGGACATTAACAAATTCCCATCTGCCACATAATAGCGGGCACGGCTTTCGAAAGATAATACCCTGCAGGGGTGTCCCAACTTAGCCCATGATAAGCTCTCACGGTCAACGAAGGATATTCCTTCTCCCGGGAAGACCCGATCAGCCTCGGAATCCCGGTTTACAAGACATTTCGACAATGGTAAAACAAGACCAGCAAGACCGCCCGGATGTGCCAACAAATCCCGATAGGAGCTGCACATATCTCGTTCTCAGGGCACACCGGATGAGCCAGACGTCGGGTTGGCATAGACCCTGGTTGCCCAGGGGGCGCCGGACATCGCTCGGTTTGGACCAGCACTGGCCCGGGGGGTTTAAAATAAAGATGACCCTCGGGATGCGCGACTCCCAAGGGAAAAAGGCTAGGTGAGGCAAATGTAAAACCAAGGTTGGGCCTTGCTGGAAGAGTTTTATTCAAAGCAAACTGTCAAGGGGGTCCCATAAATCACCCAACCGTGTAAGGGATGCAAAATCAAGGAACATAACACCGGTATGACGAAAACTAGGGCAGCAAGAGTGGAACAAAACACCAGGCATAAGGCCGAGCCTTCCACCCTTTACCAAGTATGTAGATGCATTAATTAAATAAGAGATATTGTGATATCCCAACATAAACATAATCCAACATGGAGCAATCTTCATCTTCACCTGCAACTAGCAACGCTATAAGAGGGGCTGAGCAAAGTGGTAACATAGCCAAACAACGGTTTGCTAGGAAGGGTGACAAAGGTTAGAGGTTCATGGCAATTTGGGAGGCTTGAAGAGCAAGTGGTAGGTAACGCAGCAAAGCGATAGAACGAAGCAACTAGCATATCAATGATAGTAGTGAGATCCAAGGTGACGGTCATCTTGCCTGAAATCCCGCTAGGAAGAAGAACGAGTCCATGAAGAAGATGAAGCCACAAAGACGAACCAAGCGTAGACGAACGAATCCTCATGATCGCAACGAAACGGGAACTATCGAGAAGAAGCACACAACATGGTAAAGACACCACACATGAACAAGGCATGATGCTCAACCAAGTATGATGCATGCCAAGGCTACATGAAGCTAATCATGGCAAGAGATGATGCATACAAGAACAACACATCAAAGCAAGTTTAAATGAGGCCGGAACTAACATATAACAAATCCGGTATATCCCCATATGCAAATTTCGAAATTGGTCCAGATCTGAATAAACCTTATGTTCAAGTTGTTAAACAGCAAGTTAAGATTCACCAAGATGATCTACACGTAATTCTAGTCAAGTTACATATAAAGTTAATTTAGTTCGGAGCTACGGCCTAGAAGATATGAGCAAAACAAGTTAAACATGGCATTGATGCAAAATGCATCCAAACATCAAGCAAATACCTCAAAACAAGGATGCAACAAGGTAATATGAAACTACATGCAAAACTAAGCAAGTTTCATATAGAGCATGCTCAAAACGGAGCAACGGTGCAACACATACATTCCAAACAAGATATAGCAACAAACTGCCCAAAACAGCAACTAGGCATCTTGCAAGCATCAAAACGATATGCTGCAGCACCTCACCATGAGAACAAAAGGCATGCGCATGATGTACAGGTAAAGCATAACAAAACATGAACACTGAGCTATCTCCATAAACCACCAGAACATGCTCACAAGGACATGGCAAGATTGCAAATAATAACAGTTTCACAGACTGCAGAAATCACTGGACATGGCAGAAATAACATCAGGTTGCAAAGATTTGAGCTATCAAACAACATGCTACAGGAATATATCAAGGCAACCAAAGGCATGGCATGATTCTATTAATTGTATAGAACAAATGTCCTGTACTGAATATGAGCCAAAAAGGCACATAAGATATGATGGCACCCATGTGAACATAGCAAGTTTCATAAACAGATTCAGACTTGGCAGATAAACTGAGCATGACATAAACAGAATTATGAAGGCATCTTTGCGAGCTCAAATCACTCATCACAAAGCATTTCATGGCATGTGAAGGCATCCAACAGTAAGATGGCATAATTATGAAGCTAAGCATGGCAATAGCATGGTCATAGAGTGCATGGATCACTAGCAAAACACATGGAAAAACTGATCTTCATGTTAACAGGCTGACAGCAACATTATTTAGCAATTTGAGAGCAAGATTACAACAAGCTACAGCAGGATATAAATGCAACCAAGGACATGGATGGATAGAGCATAACATGTATAACAAAACAACCTTAGTGAACATCTCCATATTATGCATAGAACTCACGATGGCAGCAGGTTTACACGGCATCACGATGCTACAGCTACAGACTTGGCAGAAAACACAGTCACAGAAATCAGCAACATCACGGAGGCTAATTTGCATGCTTGTGCTAGTCACCATATAGATCACAAAAATACAAGACAAGCACCTCTGTAAATATGGCATGATGTAGTTCAAAACACATGTAGAGCTCATGCTCATAGGATGCACACACAAAATGCAATGAAAAAGACAAATCACCAAGTTCTGATAGCAGACAACAGTTAACATCATATATCACTCTTGCAACAATGTTTAGGGCATCAAGATGGACTCAAACAAGCATAGCACAATGGAACAACATGAAAAGCATCTCATGATGAACATTTTGATATATTACACACACAAAATGGAGCAGCACACATAAATATATGGCATGACAAACATATGCACATGATATTGAAAATCTGGGACTTAGAAGAAAAATGGACCTCGGGGAAATGGGACGGGATGGACCCGGGACGAGCGGATCCAGGGGCACGGGGGCGCGTTTGGATCGGGGGAGTGGTGGATCTCGTCCACTCCCCGGATAGGCCGGAGCTCTCACCAGAGGAGCACCGGCGACGAGCGGGGCATGGCGGCGCGAGGGGAGGCGAGCTCCGGGCGGCGGCCGGCGCGGAAGGCGGCGGCGCGCACCAGCAAGGAGGAGGCGGCG
>NC_057799.1:364387379-364468245 GCF_018294505.1 Triticum aestivum
GCCGCGCCTGGGCCGAGCGGGTTCGCGGCGGCGCGCGATGGGAACGGCGGCGGCGGGGACACGTGGCGGCGCATGATTGGAGGAGAGTGGCGGTGGGGGTGACGTGGCGGCTTGCCATTGGCTGGAGCAACGTGGCTGGGCGATGGTGGACATGTCCGGCGCGGCGGGGACGCGTCTGGCGGCGCGGAGGAAGAGGAGACTAGGGTTTGCACCGCGAATTTCGGGGGAGGCACACATATATATAGATAGAGGGAGCTAGGAGAGTCCAAATGAGGTGCAGTTTTCGCCCACACGATCGTGATCGAACAGCCGAGAGCATGGAGGGGGTTTTGCTAGGCTAGTGGGCTGATTGAAGAGGTGCTGGGCTGCAAAGAGAAGGGGGTTTCGGGCTACGCGGTTAAACGTTGGGGCATCAAAGGACCTCCAAATGGAACAAAATTTGACGGGCGGTCTGTCGGTGCTATACCAAGGCCACTCGGCAAATCTCGGCCCATTCCGAGAACGTTTTTCTCCCGCTCACGAAACAAGGTTTGAGAGGGGCAACGGGTGTGTGCGAGAGTGTCGGATCGCGAAACGGACAACGGGGAAAAGGCCCGGATGCAAGTTTCGATAAACATGCAGATGATGACATGGAAAAATGCAACAAACAAGCAAATGACATGGCAACAACGACGAATAACTGGAAGACACCTGGCGCATCGGATCCAGGGCGTTACAGAGCTGCATGCCGCCATGCAGGTGCCTACGTAGTTGGCAGGCTAGCAGCTGTGTGGGAACAGCGGTGGAGCCTTGGCGTGGGCCTGGCTGCGGCCTCGTAGATGTCCTTGGGAAGAGCCTTTCCGGGGCACCGACAAGGATCTTGCCGGGGTCTTGCAGGCGTCCCCGGCAAGGGTCTTGCCGGGGGTCTTGTGGGCATCTCCGGCAAGGATCTTGCCGGAGGTCTTCGTCTTCTGGTTCTCATCTAGTCTTGTATGCTCTTGGCCTTCACAAAGATCTGCATGCCACCATGGAGGTGCCTCCTGAGCCTTGGTTCCAATGTGTGAATGGTGTCGGAACTCTTAGGCTCAAGGGTGGCGGCCTCGTTGGTGTTGGGCAAGTTGCCCCGGCAAGGCTCTTGCCGGGGCTGTGGAGGCCGCCCCAGCAAGGGCCTTGCCGGGGGAGTTTCACCTTGCCCTTCTGCTCTTCATGCTTCTGGTCTCGAGCACTGCTCTGGTAGTCTCGCGTCCTTGCCTCCTCTGCCCCGCCAAGCGTGGTCGTAGGTGCGGCTGCAACTTCTCGTGCACAAGTAAAGGGATACCAAAAGGACCCCTACTTTTGTACACCGACAAACCCTAAGCTTGGGGATGCTATGATTAATTAAGATGATCTATTCACTAGTGCAGGATGCTGCTAACGCGACACACGAATCAGAGACCCTTCGACCAAACTGTGTGCGATGCATTCATTGCAAATGGTGTTGTAGCAAAACCGTCACCAATAAGATGAACTATGTGCGATCTCGGAGACATCAAGCACGATTCAAATTAGAGTTGCGTGTGCGGTACATGGCATACAGTTGATACACACGAACTATTTGTGATGAGCCAGAACAACACAAACGGTCAGCTATATCAAGGTGTGTGCGATAGGTGGCATATAGTTCACTCAGATGAACTGCTTGTGATGATCCAGAAGAACACAAACGATTTGACATAACAAGATGTGTGTGATACTCGGCAAATAGGTCGGTAAGAGAATTGTGTGCGATAATTATAGACAGCGCATATGATTTTTTGTTGTGAATGGTGTCCTCGACAGGGCACGCAATTTGAGAAACCAACTATGGGCGATAATGTAAAAGAGCTCTGTCGGATACGTATTGCTAACCGTCTACGATGATATTGACAAGGGAAACAGAGGTAACAAATTAATATGAGCGAGCGGCAACTGAGATATACAGTCTACTTAATTTAATCCTTGTTTTTCTTGTTGTTGTTGGATGGCCCCATGACATCGGCTTGACGAGGACGCTTCTTGCCGCTGACCATTTCCTTTTCATCGCCACCACCATCGTCATCATCATTGATGACCTCGTTGTCCTCCTCCTCGACCATTCCTCATCACCATTGTCGTCATGGTCTTCTTCGTCCTCTGACAACTCCTCATTGGTCAGGTTGTCATCCGAAGACTCGGCCAGCGGCGTCCCATCCATGAGCGGGATGATTCCAAGGTTGACCTATCATCAGGCGTCAGACTGCTGGCGGAACTGTCGTCCTCGCTGTCACTCAACATGGCTGCAGTACGTATACAAACCACGAGAAAGAGATATTGCAGAGTGTGTGTAAGTGTGTAGCACGGCCGACCAGGGCGATGAAGATGTTGGAGACTGGAGTGAGGTGTGAAGAAAATAGGAATGGCAATTGAAGTGGGGGATTGATGGATTATATTGGCACCTTGGTAGGCGGCTAGAATCATGATATAATCAATCGCAATTATTAGTACCCAGTCGCTCCAAATTCCCGCAGTTGCGCAATTCTCAATGTGATAATTACGCACATGGGTTGGAGCATCTAAATGTGAAACAAACGTTTTTCATAGGAAGTTGGCAAGCAATAGATGAGCTCTGCTTATTGATGTAGCCAGTAACAATCAAACAAAACCCCTAATGATCATTGCTAACATCACATTGAAGATGGCTAATGCGACAACCACAACTACACATGCTAGTTCCTTCTTGTCTCTTGCTTTCATTTGTTGCCTGTGATTGATTCTTTCTTACTTCATCGTAGTGATTGTACACTCCAGATCAATCGGTTTCTTCTTCAACTTTACGTTATCTTCTACGAGCTTGGTGACAACACTTTGAGCCCTTCGATGCCATTAATCTCCCGGCCAGTTAACAAAGGCATAGGCCTCATATCCCTGCCAATGTTAAATAGTAATATTTAGGATGAGAGGGGGCATTAACTCAACTTAAATGATGAACTTAGCACTAACCTCTAAGGGGCAACTGAGAAACTGTCTGGAAATGTTGAATCCCTCCGTGCATATACGTTGAGCGAGAGTGTGTCCGTGCACACAATTCAACTTTTGGTACTTCTTAGTGGCACAAAACTCGGAGTCAAACTCATGTTCGGGAGTCCGGAGTCATACTCTGGATCTGGCGGTTGATCTCTTTCCTGGGTGGGTGGGGGGTCGTCCAGGAGGAATTGAGCAGGGAGCTACTTTAGACATTCTAAAAAAAGACCAGGATTGATTGGAACCTGACAAGACGATTTAGATCCGTAGTACATCGGCCTTCTGATGAACTTAGGAAAGTACTCAGCGGTGACCACCGTCGTGGTGGCGCTGCCCATCGTGCTGGCAAGAGCGACGATACAAGCTGGAGCAGCCGCACTAAAACCATCAGCTCCACCCGTCCGCATTCCCCCAATGTCAGTGCCACACGAGGGAATTTGGGGGCTAGGGATTTGGAGCTATCTAGGGATTTGGGGGAAATGGTGAAACTATGGGGATCTGGTAACAATCGGGAACTACTTATCGCACTCTGTTGTATACAATACATGGTTTGTACATATCGTTTGTGTCCGATATTACAACTTCACACACAATTTTCAAACCAAACCGTGTGAGAAGACAAGGTAGGTGAGACACGGTTCCCATGACATAACCGTATGTGATGTACTACCCGCTACATATGGGGATGCCATAATTGAGTTAATACTTAGGGTAAACAGCCGCTCCGCGGATACCTATCAAAATAAAAACAACCACTCTGCAGATAGAGATGGCGGTGATGGCCGAGGCAGTGACTATAGGATAGGAGGTCAATCCTCGGTCGTACTGCGGTGGCGGCGTGGTAGGAGGTCAATCCTCAGTCGACGGCGGGTGATAGGAGGAGCTCAATCTTCAAGGTTGGTGGCGGCTAATGACCCACAAGTATATGGGATCGATTGTAGCTCTTTCCGATAAGTAAGAGTGTCGAACCCAACGAGGAGCAGAAGGAAATGACAAGTGGTTTTCAGCAAGGTAATGTCTGCAAGTGCTAAAATTGTAAGTAACAGAGTAGTTTGATAGCAAGATAATTTGTAACGAGCAAGTAACGATAATAGTAACAAAAGTGCAGCAAGATAGCCCAATCCTTTTGAGTCAAAGAACAGGCTAAAACAGTCTCCTATAGTAAGCAAAGCATTCTTGAGGGTACACGGGAATTTCATCTAGTCACTTTTATCATGTTGATTCGATTCGTGTTCGCTACTTTGATAATTTGATATGTGGGTGGACCGGTGCTTAGGTGTTGTTCTTACTTGAACAAACCTCCTACTTATGATTAACCCCCTCGCAAGCATCCGCAACTATGAGAAAAGTATTAAGAATAAATTCGGACCATAGCATTAAACTTCTAGATCGAATCGGTCCCTTACAGAATAGCGCATAAACTATGGTTTAAGCTTCAGTCAATCTGGAAACCCATCATCTAATAACTACTCCACAATGCATTCCCTTAGGTCCAAATATGGTGAGGTGTCATGTAGTCGCCGTTCACATGACACCACTAAGAGAATCACAACATACATACTATCAAAATATCGAACACATCTCAAGTTCACATGATTACTTGCAACATGATTTCTCACGTGACCTCAAGAACAAAAGCAACTACTCACAAATGATAATCATGCTCAAGATCAGAGGGGGTATTAAACAGCATATTGGATCTGAACATATAATCTTCCACCAAATAAACCATATAGTAATCAACTACAAGATGTAATCAACACTACTAGTCACCCACAAGCACCAATCTATAGTTCCAGTACAAAAATTGAACAGAAGAGATGAACTAGGGTTTGAGATGAGATGGTGCTGTTGAAGATGTTGATGGAGATTGCCCTCCCCAAGATGGGAGAGTTGTTGGTGATGATGATGACGATAATTTCCCCCTTCGGGAGGGAAGTTCCCCCGGCGGAATCACTCTGCCGGAGGGCAAAAGTGCACCTGCCCAAGTTCCGCCTCGAGACAGCGGTGCTCCGTCCCGAAAGTCCTCTCCTCATTTTTTTAGGTTAAAATGACTTCTATACCAGAAGTTGGGCACCGGAGGTGGGTTGAGGGGAGCACAACCCACCAGGGCGACCTTGGGCTCCCTGGCGCGCCCAGGTGGGTTGTGCCCACCTGGTGGGCCCCCTCTGGTACTTATTGGCTCCAATATTCCTCATATATTCCATAAAAAATCTCCTTAAAGTTTCAGATTGTTTGGAGTTGTGCAGAATATGTGGTCTGGCATAGGTTTTCCAGGTCCAGATTTCCAGCTGCCGGAATTCTCCCTCTTTGTGTGTACCTTGCATATTATGGGAGAAAAGGCATTAGAATCACTCCAAAATGCATTGTTATGCATAAAAGCATCATAAATAACAGTAGGAAAACATGATGCAAAATGGATGTATCAACTCCCCCAAGCTTAGAACTCGCTTGTCCTCAAGCGAAAACCAAAATCGAAAAACATGTTCACATGCTTAGAGAGAGAGAGAGAGGTGTCGATAAAAACAAAATACGGACATAGAAGCATCATGTAGATTATTATAACAGCAACAAACTTAAACATAAGACTTTTATCATAGAACTTTTACCATAGACTTCTCTGAATAATTAACAATTCATCACACTATTGAAGTATAAAGCATAAACTCTATTAGAAACCAACAAACTATGTTCTCAGTCAACTTTGCAACTACAATTCATCATCTTTTCAGGAAGGGTCGCGTATCGGAGCCTTTAGGCAAGTCCACATAATCAACAATCATATAGTCTTCTATGATTGCTAACACTCACCGCATACACATGAGCAAAATGTTTCAACCGGACACATAGAAAGATAGGGGCTTATAGTTTCGCCTCCCAACGTATTCACCACAAGGGTGATGTCAACAATAGGAGTAACTCATGCTACCCATATTCAACTGGACATATGTGCCTAGATCTTTCCTCACCACATGATGCTTGCCAAAGGAGAAAAATAAAAAGGAATAGAGAGAAAAACTTTGAATCTTGCATAAAAGTAAATACATAAAAGTAAAACATAGGCCCTTCGCAGAGGGAAGCAGAGGTTGCCATGCGCTTTTTGTTTGTATGCTCAACCCCTTAGTGCAAAAGAATGTCACATTGTATTGCCCCTTGTGATGGCAGCCTTTATTATGAAGTCTGTCGCTTTTATTCTTCACCATCACAAGTTCTTACAACGCTCAATTTTCACTTACACTAAATGGTCTCACACTTTTAGAAGCAATTTTTATTGCTTTATTGCACCCATGACAACTTACTTGAGGGACCTTGCTCAATCCCTAGGTAGGTATGGTGGATTCTTGAAAATAAGATTTGGGTTTAAGGGTTTTTGGATGCACAAGTAGTATCTCTACTTAGTGCGGAATTTTTGGCTAGCAAAGATAGGGGGAAGCACCACATGTTGAAGGATCTATGACAATATAACTTCTATGTGAATATGAACAAACATAAATCATTACGCTGTCTTCCTTGTACAACGTCAACAATTTTGGCATATAATATTTTGATGGGGGCTCACAACCACAAAAGATTTCCCGGATAGTGTATTTATATGTGAATCTTCTCTTCCCTTATTAATTCTTTCATGAATTGCATCATTGACCAATTCTATGTCTGTCAATCTCTAATAAGATTTTCTACTTATACTTTTCCTTATGTGGTGTCATCGGCTACCATAAGATTAGCATATGATCTTTTTAATTTATTTCCTTTCTTTTTATTGCAACATGAAAGAGAATGCAAAAACTCAAACTAAACTTTATTATATATCTCGCACACGATTACAAGGATAGATCACTAAGCAAACTCTCGAAAAGAAAGGATAGAACTAAACTTTTATTCATCTAAAGCAAAAGATCGAACTAAAATAAGTAAAGGCAAAAGATAGTAGGGGTGATACAATACCGAGGCACCTCCCCCAAGCTTGGCGGAAGCCAAGGGGAGTGCCCATACCCGATACTCAATTTTCTTTTGGTGATGAAGAAGAAGGTGGTGGTGATGATGTAGAGTTTTCCAATATAACCATGAGTAGATCCCTCAAGCCTTCAATCTCCCGAAGGGCTTGATGAAGTAATTCAGTATTTTCCTCACTTCAGCCATTATGTGTTTATTCTCCGGGCCCCAGAGGTTTGTTCCTGCATTGCTTTCTCTTGGACGAGATATGTCCCAATTGGACGGTATGTGCATACGAGGAGTATTCTCGAACCCATAGTTGTGAATCAAATTGTGAAAATTGTTATGATGTAACCTATGTGAAGGCCTTCTTGGTGGGAGTTCTTCATGCACTTGGAGGCTCTCTTGATTATTTGATGATCTTATAGCTTGATGAGTGTAACACCCCCAGTGTCATGCTACAGTAATCCCCTATTAATGGTGCCATGTCATCATGTTACTGTTGCTAATCTTCACTTGATCCAAATCACAATTCAAATTCAAATCCAATCTAAAGTCAAAAATTCATATTTGTGAGACATGAAATCTAAAATGTTCATATTGTGCCAAATAATGCATAACAAATATTGGTGGTGAACCAAGTTTTTGCAAAATGTCTAAGTGCCCTAAATTGAATAAACAGTGGCTAAGACAAATAGATTAAATGCCTTTTTAAATTATAAAAGTGGCAATCTATTTCAAAAGCCTCACAATCCTTTTTGGCAGTACCAACTAGTGCAATGTAATTATGTGGCCAAGTCCCACATTTTACAGAATCCATTTGGCAGCTCAAATATTGCAAAGCATTTTTCTGTAAAAAGAAAAGAGCAAAAGAAAGGAAAAAGGAGAAACCCCCCTTTGCCCCACTGGGCTTTAGCCCACCCCAGTAGCCGGCCCACCTAACCTCACCCGAGCCAGCCAGCCTCCCCGGTCGCCTTCCCTGTACAACCGACCGGGGGCACGGCCGAGCGCGCCCCACCACACCAGCTCGCCGGCGTCGAGGGGATAAGACCCCGACGCCTCGGGCATCTCCCCTGCGCCCCAGTCACTCCCCTGCTCTCCTCTGTCGCTCCACTCCCCTCCGGGCTCTCCCCAGATCCCCTTTCCCTCCTCCTCCATGACGCGCTCGTCGCCGGCCACTTCGCCCCACCGCGATCACCGACCGCCCCGTGCTCCATCGTCGTGCCCAGGAGCTGCACCGAGCTCTGCTACATCGCCGGCACCCTCAACTTCAAGCTCGGAGCCACCGGACCGCCCGCCTTGTCTTCTTCTTCTTCCTCGGCTCCGACGAACTCCGTCGCCGATTCCGCCACCGTCGACCCTCCCCCGAGCCCGCTGCCTTCCACTACCGACCCGCAGTGAGCTTCTTCCCCAATTCCTTCTTTTTCCCATATGATCTGTTGCCTTATGCCGCCGCCCGCGACCTCCCGTGACCGGATGGAGCTCTGCTCCCCATGCTGCCGGTCCCGCGCGACCGCGGCCTCCCTCATGCACTAGCTTCCGCACCCCCTGCCTCGCGCCCCGCCGAGCCACACGCGCGCTCCACCCGCGCCCTAGAGCGCCCCGTGCCGTGCCCCGCAGCTGTCTGCGCCGTGCCGAACGGATGCCGTCGCGCTCACCTGCCGCCCCGTCTGCGCGAGCCCACTCCTGGCCACGCCTCGCCGCTGCCGCCGCTGCTATACTGCTCTGCTGCTGCCGCTATGGTTAGGACAGCCACCGCGCCTCAGCCCGCGCTTCACCTCGACCGCACACACGCCCCCCTGCGCCGGCCGCGTCCGCCCTCTCGCCGTCCCTGCTTCACTCCCCGGCCGGCGTGCCTCTACCGCTCCTGGCCGCGCCTGTTGCCTCCGCGCGCGCCCCCGCGCATGCCCCGCTATGTGCCGGCCACGCCCGCGCTCCCCTGCTGCTCCCGCTGTTGCTGTTGCTACTACGTGCTACTGCTTCTACTGCTGCATACTGCTTGCTGCTCGCCCGCCCGCGCAGCTCCACTGCCTGCGGCTCGTCCCCTCCCCGTGCTACGCCGCGCCTCTGCGACCTGGTGCCCGCTCGCGCGCCGTGCTGCTTGCTCTGCTGCCCCGCTGCCTGCTGCAGCTCTTGCCGCAGCTGCCTTGCTGCCGTATTCTGCTGCTGCTCTGCTACAGTAATATTCAGTTACTGTAGCAATAGCTAGCTTCATTGATAATACCATGACTAGCCCTCTAAACAGCCCCTAAACAGCGACAAGACAAATCCTGACATGAGTAAAAATTATATGAATAGGAAGTAGACATAACAAGCTTCATTTTGATCAATTGGACCAGTTCCAGATAATGCGTTGTTTAATTCCTACGAAAATCACAAAATGCTAAGTTCTGTTAAGTGAAGAACTGAACAACAGCTTTACTTTTATAGCTACTTTAGAGCTATTGTTGATCAAGCTAATGAACTCTAATATGGATAAAAGTGATACTAACATGTAGATCGTAGAAAAATGCTCTTAATTGATGTAAGGCACAAGATCATAGGATATACAGATCAACATCTATAGCCTCCGAGAAACAGCTAAGTGATGTTTTAAAAAACTGATGCAATCCTCAGACCTGGCCAATTTTCAGGAATTCCAAATAACTATCTAAAACCTTTGAAAATTCATAGAAATTAAACCGTAGCTCAGATCGAAAAACTTTATATATGAAAGTTGCTCAGAAAAACTTTATATATGAAAGTCTGTTCATCTGTCACATGCCCCTAGCATGCTGAACATGGAACATTCCCCCTCCGATCATCTGTCTGACACAGGTCTGGAACCGGGAGTACATTCCCGGTTGAATCCGCCCTTCACCTTTATCATGTAGCCATACGTTAGGTCACACCCGGCACATCATATTGCCATGTTATGCTTTGTGATGCTTTGTTTGCTCTGTATTTACCGTTTCTTCCTCCTCTTCTCTCCGGTAGACCCCGAGACTGATGATGCCCCTGTGATCAACTATGTCGACGACGACCCCTCCTTGCCAGAGCAACCAGGCAAGCCCCCCCCCTTTTATCATCCCGATATCGCCCATTCCATTCTCTCGTGCTTGCATTAGATTTTATTACTGTTATTGTTTGCTCCTATTCTGATGCATAGCCTGCTTTTGTAACCTGCTCATTGTACCTTACCTGCTTATCCTAAAGTGCTTAGTATAGGTTGGTTAGTGATCCATCAGTGACCCCCACCTTGTCCCGGTTGCCCCGCTTTATGTTCGAAGACCCTATCAACGGGATCAAAGACCAGAGCCCGACACCTCACATCACATCACGCCCCTTTTGTTGCTCGACTCCGCAGAGTTACCGTCGAGTGCCGAGGGTGGAACCTCATACATCACTCCTGATGAGATCTCTGTAGTGTAGCTATTCGGTCATGGTCATCGAAGGTGATTTCCTCCTTAACCACTTTCAATACGACTCTGTCGTGCAACCCCTCAAGTGTGAACGTCGAGGGTGGATCCTCTTACGTTGACCTTGATGATTACATCGAGTGGAATTCACTGGGGGTGATTCCTCGGGTTTTCTCCTTGATGTTTGGACACACGGATACTTGGACTTTACAACTGTTACTTGGAAAGGTGGGTCGACGCTGAGGGGTACCCGCGAGTGATGTGGAGACAGGTTGACCTGGAGGGTACCCGAGAGTTGAATACGAGGCGTGGCCGGGCATTCTTAGCCCTTGCCGCAAGTCCTCGAGACGGGGTGACGGGGTCACATCTTTCGTGAGTCTCTGCTCGTGACCGCACTACCAACACACTAACGGTTTGGATATTTGATCCAAGGGGACTCTGGCCTGATAGCACTAACCATCACGTGGGCATAGTATGGGCGTTCTGCGTCGTACAGATCAGCCGAAGCTTATTAGACGTCAGCGACTGAGCGACGCACGCCGGGTTGGACTGCGTAAGCACCTGCCTTGTTAAAGGAGGTAGCTAGGTCTGCTCACCGGCCGCCCACGCAACGTGCAGGAGTTCCCGAGGCGATGGCCCATGACCCCTAGGGGCATAGGTTTAGTCCGGCGTGCTGACCTCTCTATTAAGACTAGGTCGGCTTGCGGCATATCGTTTGGCCGAGGCCGGGCATGACCCAGGAAAGTGTGTCCGGCCGGAGTTAATCGAGCGTGGTGGGTAAGTTGGTGCACCCCTGCAGGGAAGAAAATATCTATCGATAGCCTGTCCTACGGTAGCGAACACTTGGAGTTGTATCCCGATCGATATAACTAGAACTGGATACTTGAGGTGATAACTGGATAGTATGGCTCTGGGATTGCTTTCTCGTAGGGAGTCGAGAAAGGATCTCTGGCCGAGGTTGATAACACTACTACTACTTTACTTTATGCTACTCTTATCTCTCTTCTGATGCTGCAAGATGCTTGGTGCTACTTGAAAATGCTAGTCTTCGATAGGCTAGGCTTTCCCCTTCTCTTCTGGCATTCTGCAGTTCAGTCCAGATATACTACCCATTTGATTGACACCGATGCATATGTAGTGTAGATCCTTGCTTACGAGTACTTTGGATGAGTACTCACGGTTGCTTTGCTCCCCCTTTTTCCACCTCTTTCCATTCTACCCGGATGCTGCAACCAGATGCTGGAGCCTAGGATCCAGACGCCACCTTTGACGACGACTGCTACTACACTGAGGGTGCCTACTACTACGTGGAGGCCGCCGACGACCAGGAGTAGTTAGGAGGCTCCCAGGCAGGAGGCCTTGCCTTTTCGATTGATGTTGCTTTTGTGATAGCCTTCTTAAGGCAAACTAGTCTAACTTATGTCTGTACTCAGATATTGTTGCTTCCGCTGACTCTTGTGTTTTCGAGCTGATGTATTCGAGCCCTCGAGGCCCATGGCTTCTAATATAAAGCTTGTATTATTTTATTTGTGTCTAGATTTGTGTTGTGATATCTTCCCGTGAGTCCTTGTGTCGGAGTAATGGGCCACGGGTAGCCTAACCCGAGCCCCAGAACCTTTCAAGGCATCGGGGCCGGCAGCGCCCCTCAAGACGTCAAGATGAAGCGCCGCCTTCCGGTAGCCTGCTGGCCAATCGGCCGATTGCCGAAGACGACAACGCTTAGGAGGCCGGTTCCAGGACGGGCCGACTCCTGGCAGGCGACCTCCAGAGAGGCCGACTCCTGGCAGGCGGCCTCTAGAGAGGCCGACTCCTAGCAGTCGGCCCACGGCGCCCTCAAAGTCTGCGCCCCATTAAGAAGAGAAGACAGGGTGAGGCTACAACGCAGCCCATCACCCCCATATCCAAGGCCAGGCGTGGCCACAGTGCTCCGTACATGCGGAGATCTCCGCCCGGCGCGGCACTGTTGCTGCTCCGCCCATGACATCACTCCTGTCAGGCAGGGCCCTGCCCCCACGACCGTCTGTCGGTACGGCCCAAAGACGGCGGGGCCTACCGATCAGTGAGAGCCCGAAAGACGGCAAGAGCCTCACGAGTCGGACCCGAGGGGGGCCGGCCCTCAGCAGTCGGCCCGCCCCCTTTCTCGGGGCCCACGCGCCATTAATCAGATAAGACGTGGAATGGCTACAGTGATCTCCCGCCAGGCGGCGGGACTGTAGCCACGCTCCCCTGACCAAGCATGCGTCATTAACGTTACGGCTACAGTAATCAGCAGCCGGCAAGACCCGTGAGCGGCGGAGGCAGCCTGTCGACTCCGTACCAGACCAATCGGCGGGGCCCACCAAGCGGCGGGCCCCAGCAGCCGGCGGAGAAGCCGGCGACCAGAGAGATTGACGGCCGGGACGTACACCCGGCCGGATTACCATTGTACCCCTAGGGGGTAGGCCTATATAAACCCCCCAGGGCACCCATGCAAAGGGTTGGAACCTGCTAGAATTAGACCAGCACCTAGAGGGAGAGGAGGGCAAGCCCTGCCTTCTTCTACCTCTAACAGACAGCTCGAGGAGCACCATTGTACCCACTAGTGCCTTAGTGATCATGCGGAGACCCCGCAGAGCAGGCCTAGGGATGTTATCCCCTAGGAGAGCCCCGAACCTGGGTAAAGTGTGCCGGCGTTCGTGTCTACGCCTCATCCCGCTTCCAGGCACCGGTGACGTTCTACTCGCTCCCACCATGATAAGCCATCCATTGGCATATGTCGCACCCAACCCCCAAGCGCCCACCGTGGGGCAAGGTGCACCGTCTCTCGAAGACCTCTTCTGGACGGGAACCATGTTCCTTCCTGGCGAGCGCAGCCAGCCCGGCACGCCAGACGGAGTCTGCACCAACGCGCTGCACGGCGAGGAGGTCGCCTGTGCGGCGAGTTGCCTCGCTGATCTTGTTGGTGAGATTCGCCTCTCCGACGAGCCCGCGTCTGATGCGGGCACCGAGGGCCCCGAGAGCCGCCTCGTGAGCCTCCTCGATCAGCTCCACGTCTCCAGCGAGCTAGCTGTAGACTTGGAGTCGGTTGGCTCCACCGACCCGATGCTTGTCGACTCCGACACGGCGTCGCTTGACGCGTTCCCCACCAACGTGGTGGTCTACGATGAGCCGCTTCCTCGCGCGGACAGCGGCGGCAGCACCGTCACGGAAGTGCTCGTCATCAGCCATGGCGAGCACTCTAGCAGAGGTGGCCAGGATCCGTTGCAAGCAGTGATGCAAGACCTGACTGCGCCCATCCCGGAAGACGCCGACGCCGAGACGCTGGAGGCACACCACGTCCAGCTCGTCGAGAGCGCCAACCGGCTGGCCAGCATGAGACGCCTTTCGGAGGCCTACCAGCGTGAGATAGACCGTGCCGTCAGTGGTACGCCGACTCCTGGTGGGCCTAGCCGCATTGGCCAGATCCGGCAGCGTGGCGCAACCATCACCAGCATGTTCGGGACAGATTGTCTCGTCTACACCACGCCTGTAGAAAACATACGAGCTGCCCACGCGGCAGCAGACGAGCTAGACAAGCTCGAGGGCGACGAGCGTCGCCACATGACGGAGCGGGTCCAGCAGCTCCTCGACGTGGCTGCTGAGCAGCAGGATGCCGGGTGTCGCACTGAAGCGCCCAACCGACAAAACGACGACCCGCCTCCTCGCCGAGACCAAGGCGCGACATCCCGGACACCGACTGGTGGCGCCCGCGATAGAAGTGACAAGGAGCCGGCTGCTAGCCGCAGCCGGACTCGCATCACCATCGAGCGCGACCAAGACGGCCGCCCAACAGTAGTGAAGCGATGAGACGACTGTCCGCCTCGTCCTCCCCGCAGGGAGAGGCGCATCTCCCCGCCGCCTGTTGATCACCCATCACTCGGCGACCGCCTTGGCCGGCGAGAAGGAATCGGAGAAAACAATGCCCGCCACCGGATCGATTGCCTCAATCGATCCCTGGCGCTAGAAGAAGAAGATGAGCTGGGTCCGCCATGCTTCGGCCCCCGCATCCGAGACAAACCTTTCCCCAAAGGGTTCACGCTCCCGAGAGATACCCCCAAGTACACCGGCTCCGTGAAGCCGGAAGACTGGCTGGTCGACTACTCCACAGCCGTCAGCATCGCCAACGGCAACAAGCGTGTTGCCGTGAAGTACGTTCCGCTCATGCTCCAGGGCACGACCCGGACATGGCTGAACACCCTGAAGCCCCGCAGCATCAACATCTAGGTTGATTTCACTGAAGCGTTCATCCGCAACATCACTAGCACGTACAAGCGGCCACCCAAGCCCCGCCAGCTCTCCTTGTGCGTCCAAGGCCCCAATGAGTTGACTCGCGACTACCTCACGCGCTGGGCCGAGCTACGCAACTCTTGTGAGGGCGTGCAGGAGGTGCAGGCCATCGAGTATTTCACTGTCGGGTGCCGAGAGGGCACCCTCCTCAAGCAAAAGCTCCTCTGCGACGAGCCGGCAACCCTCGATGAACTGCTGATCATAGCAGACAAGTACGCCACGGCCGACTCCTCCATGAAGGCGGAGATCCAAGTTAACGCGTCGGGCAAGGTGGCCCCTCAAGCTCCTCGGACCCCGGCTGGTGACACCAGTCGGCGACAGCAACCAAACGACAACAAGCGCAAGGCCATGCAGCCGGCTTCCACGAGCTGGTAGGTGGCTACGGTCGAAGATCAACAGCCGGAGGGGCAGCCTCCCGCTAAGCGCCAGATGGGCGACAAGCCCAACTGGTTACCCGCCTTCTCGCACGAGCAGACCCTTGATGCACCCTGCAAGTTCCACAGCGGCGCGAAGCCGTCCAACCACACAACTCGGAAGTGCCACTGGCTCACCAGGATCGCCAAGGGTGACGGGCTCCAGCCTGCTCCGCCTGCCGGCCCGCCGCCTCCTCCTCCTCCTCAGCAGCCGGCAGTTCGGCCCGTCGGCGCGATGCAAGATGAATACCCTGAGGAGCATGGAGCCTACATCATGTTCACCAGCATGGCCGACGACAGGCGCAGCAGCAAGAAGTGTATGCGGTAGCATCAAAGACCCCCGAATTCATGCACTGGTCTGAGAAGCCCATCTGCTGGAGCAGAGCCGACCACCCGGAAGTGATGCCTAATCCTGGCTCCTATGCTCTAGTGTTGGATGCCACCTTTGCCACCGAGAGGTGAGATGCTCGTTGCTCCCGAGTTCTGATAGATCGCGGCAGCAGCATCAACATCCTGTACAAAGATACCATGGAGAAGTTGGGAATCAAGCAGAGACATCTTCAGCCCAGCCAGACTGTTTTCCATGGCATCGTTCCAGGCCTTTCCTGCTCACCAATCGGCAAGACTCGGGTAGATGTCCTCTTCGGGGACAAGAATCATTTCCGCTGAGAGCTAGTCTGGTTTGAGGTGGTGGACCTTGAGAGCCCCTATCCGCACTGCTTGGCCGACCTGCGCTGGCCAATTTCCTGGCGGTCCCCCACTATGCCTACCTCAAGATGAAGATGCCGAGCTCCAAGGGGATCCTGGCCATAGCAGGAGACTACAAGAAGTTGTCCGCCTGCGCAGCAGAGAGCACTCGGTTAGCCGAGTCCCTCGTGATCGCGGCTGAGAGCGGCTCCTTGACTGGGTTGTGGCAATGGCAGGCAAGCAGCCGGAAATGTCACCCAACCCCAAGGAGTCGGAAGCTGAGGGCTTGTTCAAGCCGGCCAAAGAGACAAAGAAGATACCCTTGGACCCGGAGCACCCGGAGAGGCACGCTGTCATAGGTGCAAACCTTGACAGCAAATAGGAAGGCGAGCTCGTTGACTTCCTCCGTGAGAATCGGGACATCTTTGCATGGTCACCCAAGGCCATGCCGAGTGTTCCGACGGAATTCACCGAGCACAAGCTACACGTCCGGTTTGATGCCAAGCCAGTCAGGCAGCCCATGCGCCGTCTGTCAGAAAAAAAGAGAAGAGTTGATGGAGAAGAGATAGCTCGGCTTCTAGCAGCCAACTTCATTATGGAAGTGTTCTTTCCAGAGTGGCTAGCCAACCCGGTCCTGGTGCTGAAGTAGAACAAGCAATGGCGCATGTGTATTGATTATACCAGCCTCAACAAAGCATGCCCCAAAGACCCGTTCGCTTTGCCAAGAATTGACCAAGTGATTGACTCCACAGCCGGATGCGAGCTGTTGAGTTTTTTTGGATGCGTACTCGGGATACCACCAGATCAAGCTGAAACCGGCCAACAGGCTGAAGACCGCCTTCATCACGCTATTCGGAGCCTTCTACTGCCTGACCATGACGTTCGTCTTGAGGAATGCCGGCGCCATGTTTCAGCGTTGCATGCAGAAGTGTCTCGTCAAACAACTCGGCCGAAACGCCCACGTCTATGTGGATGATGTTGTGGTGAAGACGGAGAAGCGTGGAACGCTGCTAGAAGACCTCAAGGAGACCTTTGAGAACTTGCGCCGATTTCAGATCAAGCTCAACCCGGAGAAATGCGTCTTCGGAGTACCAGCCGGCCAGCTTCTTGGCTTTCTGGCCTCGGAGCACGGCATAGAGTGCAACCCTGTGAAGATCAAGGCCATTGAGAGGATGGAAGTGCCCACCCGACTGCTGGACATGCAAAAATTCACCGGCTGCTTGGCATCCATCAGCCGTTTCTTCGGTCGGGTGGGCGAGAAGGCCCTTCCCCTGTACGAGCTCATGAAGAAGACTACTTTTTTTGAGTGAAATGACAAGGCGGATGAAGCTTTTCTCCAGCTCAAGAAGATGTTGACCACTCTGCCTGTCCTGGCGGCTCCGACTCCTAAGGAGCCCATGCTCCTATACATCGCCGCTACCAGTCGGGTGGTCAGCACGGTCATAGTCATGGAACGCAAAGAAGAAGGCAAAGCACTACCAGTCCAGAGACCGGTGTATTATCTAAGTGAAGTGTTGTTCGCCTCCAAGCAAAACTACCCCCACTACCAGAAGATGTGCTACGGCGTGCACTTTGCTGCCAAGAAACTGAAGCCATACTTCCAAGAGCACCCAATCACTGTGGTCTGCACAGCTCCGCTTGCCGAGATCATTGGAAGCCGAGATGCTTCAGGCCGATTGGCCAAATGGGCCATAGATTTGGCCCCCTACACCATCTACTACCAGCCTCGCACTGCCATCAAGTCACAAGCACTGACCGACTTCCTCGTTGATTGGGCCGAGACCTAGTACCTGCCGCCAGCGCCAGACTCCACCCATTGGCGAATGCACTTTGATGCTTCCAAGATGCGCACCGGTTTGGGAGCCGGCATCGTCCTCACCTCTCCCAAAGGTGACAAGCTCAGATATGTGCTGCAAATCCATTTTTCCGCCTCCAACAACATCGCTGAATATGAAGCACTCATTCACGGGCTCCGGCTTGCCAAGGAACTCGGCATTCGCCAGATCTTGTGCTATGGTGATTCCGACTTGGTGGTCCAACAGTCGTCAGGCGACTGGGACGCCAAGGATGCAAATATGGCGAGTTACCGCTTCCTTGTACAGCAACTCAGTGGATACTTTGAAGGGTGCGAGTTTCTCCATGTGCCAAGGAATGATAATGAGCAAGCAGATGCCTTGGCACGAATCGGCTCCACCCAGCAAGCAATACCAACCGGCGTCGCCCTACAACGCCTCCTCAAGCTGTCAGTCAAGCCATCGCCGGAGTCGGAATCCATCTTTGTGCCGGCTCCTCCTGAAGCAGTCGGATCCGACTTGAGGACCCCAGCAGCCGGCACGAGGAATTCGGCAAGCGACCCGGGGACTGCAGCAGCCGCACCCGGCCCGGGGACTGCAGCAGTCGGCCCGGGGACTTCATCGACTCAGCAAGTGGCAGCTGACTCCAACCCGCCACCTCCCGGCCCAACCGCCCTCGTGCAAGTAGCAGTCTTAGCAATCGAAGAAATTGCAGCGCCTTCATGGGCCAAGCCCATCCTCAACTTCCTGGTGAACAAAGAGCTGCCGACTGATGAGATCTCGGGCTGGCAAGTGCAACGCCGGGCAGCAGCATACACCATAGTCAACAGAGAGCTTGTAAGGCGCAGTGTCACTGGTGTCTACCAGCGCTGCGTGGAGCCGGAGCAAGGCCAAGCAATCCTCAAAGATATTCATCAAGGCGAGTGTGGTCACCACACGGCTTCAAGAGCACTCGTGGCCAAAGCTTTCCACCACGATTTTTTCTGGCCGACTGCTCTAGAAGACGCCAAAGATCTGGTCCAGAAATGCAAAGGGTGCCAGAAGTTCCGCTCACAGCCACATCAGCCGGCCTGTGCACTCAAGACTATCCCCATTGCCTGGCCCTTTGCTGTCTGGGGCCTGGACATGGTGGGACCGTTCAAGACGGCGCGCGGCGGCATGACTCACCTGCTTGTCGCGGTGGACAAGTTCACCAAGTGGATAGAAGCAAAGCCAATTAAAAAATTGAATGGTCAGACTGCTGTGACCTTCATCTCTGAATCACCATCCGGTACGGCATACAGCACAGCATCATCACCGACAACGGCACGAACTTTGCCAAAGGCGCCTTGGCCCGTTTCTGCGTGATGCAGGGCATCTGACTGGACTTAGCGTCCGTTGCCCACCTGCAGTCAAACAGCCAAGTGGAGCATGCAAACAGCCTCATTTTGTCCGACATCAAGCCCCGACTGATCGAGCCCCTGGAGCGTTCGGCCGGCTGCTGGCTCGACGAGCTACTGGCCGTCCTCTTGAGCCTGCGCACAACTCCGAACAAGTCAACCGGCTTCACGCCTTTCTTCCTCGTCTATGGTGCCGAAGCCGTCATCCCGACGGACATAGAATTCGACTCCCCTCGAATCACCATGTACACCGAAGAGGAGGCAGAAGAAGCACGACAAGACGACGTCGATCTGCTGGAAGAGGGCCGGCTGCTTGCACTCAGCCGGTCCACCATCTACCACCAGAACCTGCGCCGATACTACAACCGAAAGGTCAAGCCAAGATCCTTCCAGGAGGGAGACCTTGTGCTCCGACTGATCCAGCGAACAGCCGGCAAGCACAAGCTCTTGGCCCCTTGTGAAGGCCCCTTCATCATCAGCAAGGTGTTGGGCAATGACTCCTACTACCTGATCGATGCTCAGAAGCCTCGAGCACGCAAAAGAGACGACTACGGCAAGGAGACGGAGCGACCATGGAATGCGAACCTCCTCCGAAGGATTTACAGTTGATGCAGTATGTACCACGCCAACTTTTTATTAAGTGCGAAGACTCCGGGTCCCCAGAGAAGAGCTCGGGGACTGCCCTCTTTTATCTATATGATAAGTATTACACCCGTCATTCGTGTTATTTCATTTGTCCGTCTGGCACCGGGTTCGACCAGTCGACCCGGGGACTCGCCGCCTTGTACTATGTAATGCTTCCTGCAGCCGGACAAGTAATGTATTGGCACTCAAGCTTTCTCCTGCGAGTGGCCGCAGCTCGCAGAGCGACTGTTCGGCTGGCAGGAATTATGGCAGAAAGGGTGCCTGCATGAAAAATGGCTAAGGACCCAAAGCATGCACGTAGTCCAAGCCGACTTCCCACTTCGCCGACCGGCTGCTGAGCAGCCGGCCGGCCGACTTCTACTTAACTTGCTAGAAAACTCTAAACCGGCTAAGTACTTGCCTCCCCAAAGTGGCTGAGTACTTGACCCAGCCACAGTCCGCAGAGCGGCTGCTCGACTGGCAAGACGGCAACCAAGGGAAGGCGGCAAAGGAAAAAAGACAAAAGAGCAGAAAGCAAGGAAAGATAGAACTCGGCAAATATATTCACACATCAAAAGGCCCTTGGCCGACATTCAACACAAGTCTGAAATACACCCCGCTGGTGGAATTGTGCGAGATTAACAAAGTTTGTCGAGACTGATAGACAGGTAAAACAAAGATAAACTGGCGGCCTAGGGAGTAGCAGACGGCTTCGGTGGAGCGGAGGAGTCGGTGGTGCCGGTTGGTGGAGCGTCCGGCTAGTTAGTCGCCGCTTGGTCGCCTTTAGTAGCAGCCGGCTCGCTCGGGCGTGGCTTGTTGCTGGAGGCGCGGTCGAGCTGAGGCTGGTCGTCCGCTCCGACCTCTGGCGCCTCCTCTTCACCTTCCTCCTCCTCCTCGTTTTATTCCTCGCCGCTGGAGTCGATCACCTCGGCCGAGTCCTCGCCGTCCTCCGGGTTCAGCCCGAACCATTCTGGTGGCGCCTCGGCGCCGTCCTCGGCCTGCTCCGGGATGAAGATGCTGGTGTTGGTGTACTCGGCGATTGCCGTCGCGCGCTTTACAAGGTCATCCTCCACTGCCACCAGCTCCTCCTGAGCCTCTTGCCAAAACGTGGTCAACTGGGCTAGATTTAGCCCAGGGTACCACGCCTTGACAAACTCCAAGGCCCGACACACTCCAGCTAGGGCCGAGGAGCCCTTCTAGGCTTCAAGACGGCCGGCTGCCACCTCCAGCCAGTCGGCAGTCCGTCTGGGAGTGCGCGGTGCCGGCATGTCCGGCACAGGGCGGCGATCACCTGGGCGCCGACACGCTGAAGACAGCGCAACATCCGGTGAGCCGTCCGAAGACGGGCCTCGATGCTCAGGAGCTGCTCGCTAAGGGTCCGGGGGAGTTGGCAGCAATCTGCGCACCTTCCGCCCTCCGTCCTTCGCAATCAGCTTCGATGGCCTGATTGGCGGCGTTAGAATGACCAGGGAAGAAGTCTGCCAAAACAGAAAGCAAAGAGCTAAAGTCCAAGATGAGAGGCCGGCTCGGTCAGCAGCCGATAGCTCAAAGAAGGAAAAAGAGGGAGGCTCACCATCAAATATGTCTTCAATCTCGCCAAAGCCGGCAGTCAGCATTGCCTCGTTGTCGGTCCAGGCAGAGCGTTCGGTCGCGAACTCAACAAGGAGGCTGGTCTCCTTGTCCTCCGCCTCCTTCTGGGTCTTCTTGAGAAGCTCTGCCTGCTCCGCCAGTTGCGTGACCAGCCGGTCACGCTCTTCGGCCAGCTTGCTGCACTCCACCTCCTTGGCACGCAGCGTGGTGTTGGCTTCGCCCAGCTGCTGCTGCAGGGCGGCGTTGGCCTCTGCAGAAAATAGAAGAAGAAAAAGGCATGAGTTGCCAACAGAGAAGAAGTACGGTCGCCGGGGAGATCCGGCCCGATTGCTCAGCAGTCGGCCAAAATCTCGGGGACTATAGCCCGCGGGTGCGCCAGCGCGCCCCCGCGGAGAAAGAAGTCGTCAAAATCAACAAAAAGAACAGTTGCCGGGGAGATCCGGCCCGACTGCTCAGCAGTCGGCCCGAATCTTGGGGACTACAGCCCGCGGGTGCGCCAGCGCGCCCCCGCAGAGAAAGAACCAAAGACTTACTCTGGCTTTCCGACAAGTCGGCGGTCCGTTGAGTTAGCTCCTGAACCTTGGAGTTGAAGACGGTCGCACGGAGGTTGTGATAATCCTGCAATGAAGATATCAGATAATGTTAGTACTCGGAGCTTGCCAATTAAAGTTCCGAGCCGCCTGCTCAGCAGCCGGCCCGGAACTCGGGGACTACACCCAGTGGCTGCGCTGGCGCGCCCCCACGGAGAAGCATAAAAGTCAAAAAGCAAGAAGTATACCCGGACGGCTGCTCGCGACTCCAAGAACGCATTGTTGCAACGCTTAAGGGCGTCGGCTTCGGCCTGAAGCTTGGATTGGACGGCTAGGATCGCCGTGTTCAAAGGGCCCATCCTGCCTCTGCGCACCCACCCAGTGGGCGTGGCGTTGGTCGCCTCGGCTTCCGGGATTGAAGAGCTCGCGGCGGCGGTCTCCTGCGGGCGTGGCGCCGAAGCCGCCTTTGCAAGACGGCGACGCGTCGGGGTGCAGACCTCAGGAGTTGGGTCCACCGCCATCTCGTCTCCGCCTGGCGGCGCCGGTGGATCAGCCGGCTGCTTGTCCCACGCCTCCTCAAAGGGCGGAGGTAGGGGCACGGTTGCATCCGGCATGACGACATTGCCGCCGTCCCTTTCCACGACCGGGTGCTCGTTGCCGGCTCCCCCAGTCAGCGCCACGAATTCTGGTGGTGGCGGCACAGAGTTCAGGGGATGACGAATATCGCCGACTGGCAGCGCGCGGCTTCCTCGGCCTGCTCCTTCGCCGCGGCTGCTGGCTCGGCCTCCGCCAATTTCTTTAGGGTGGCAGCCTCCGCCCATTCCGCCTCCGCCTTCTCCAGGCGGGCGGCCTCCTGGTCCTCGCGCGCCTCCCGCATGTTTCGCTCCGTTGCCTCCCGGAGGTCGGTCGGATCGATTCGCCGGGTGGTGGTGGAGGTGTCCGCCGACCCAACGATGGAGGTGGCGGCCGACTTCTCAAGAGAGAGTGGGGCCCTAAGCCAAGAAAACAAAGCAAAGGAAACTCAGAAAGGATCAACAAGGAAAAAAGAAAAAGCGCAAGAGAAGATACTTACGCCGACACCATGGGAGGCACCTTTGGGAGCTTTTGATATTTGGCCGCCTTCGCGGCGGCCTTCTTCCGCCGGGTTGCGGTAGTCGGGTTCTTGGCCTTCTTCGGCACACTGCCGAACAAGACGGCGCCTTGCTTGCGTTTCCGCGTGCCACCTCGAACAGTCGGCTCGGCGGAGGGGCCTGCGTCCCCTTGCCCGCACCTTGTAAAGGGCGCGGCTCGTCTTCCTCGTCATCGTCGTCCGGCCAGGTCTCGGTGCCGCCTTCCTCGGAGCCACCGGCTCCATAGACGCCGCCTGTTGCGGTGTCCTCCAAGGCGGCTACCCCCAAGTCGAGGTCGTCCACGTCGCTCTCGGCCCGGTCCGGTGCGTAGTCACCACCCGGCCCCACGACAGCAGCCGTCGCCGGAGACTTGTATATCTGCATCCCAAAGTCCGGTTGCTCAAGATCACCAGACGGAATAAAGATGGAGTGTTAAAGAAAGGAGAGATTGAAAGACTTACGGCGGGTGGCGGGTCCGCGTGAGAGTACGGCGGCTTGCCGAACTGCCAGGACTCCTCCAGCTTGAAGCCGGAGATCTCGTTCACCAAGTTGGCCACCTCGGCAGCCGACATCTCCTTGGTGCTCACCCGGCATGGGTCGCGATGACCACTCATCCGGCTGATCAGGTGAGGCCGGCCTTGGAGCGGGAGCACCCGGCGCGCGATGAAGGCAACCAACAAGTCGGTCACCTTGAGGCCCTCAGAGTTGGTCAGCTCCCGGAGTCGTTGGATGGCGGCGGCGCCGTATGCCGACACCGGCTTCGGCTTGTAGCCCCAGCTGGCCCGAGGCTCAGCCGGCGGGCCGGCTACATAAGCCGGCAGGTTGAGGAAGTCGGCAGCCGGGTCGACGTTCTCCACGTAGAAGTAAGATTGCTGCCACATCTTGACCGACTGTGGCAGCTTGACGGTGGGGAAGGCGTTCTTCGAGGACGGCCGGCGCACCGCGATGAAGGCACTGCACTGGGCAGCCACCTCCCGGACGGAGGTACCCAGCTTGGTGTAGAAGAATGCTCCCCACAGCTCGATGGTGGGGAGGATGCCGAGATAGCCTTCGCACATCGTGACGAAGGCGGCCAGGAGCATCAGCGTGTTAGGTGTGAGGTGATGAGGCGCGGTGGGAGAGCTGAGATTGGGGCGGGGCCAAGTGGGCTCAGAGACGAGCAGCAGCGGTGCTCCGGCAGAGCTAGGGGGTGCTACGGCGAGAGGAAGAAGAAGAAGGGAAAATGGGGTGGAGGGGCGCGCGTGCCTTGACGCCCCCGCTCCTCCCCCTACTTATGGCCTACGGGCTACGAAGCCGAGGGGGCGGGCGTGGGATCGTGGGATCAACCGTGCCCACGACCCCACGTTCCCACCTTTACCGCGCGAGTTACTGCGCGCAGTAACTCCGCGGGGAGACCCAACCGCCCGCCTCGGCCGCAGCGGATCCGCTCGCTTGCCGAGGCCCGGTGGTGGCGGGCCCAGCCCGCGGTCGCGTCCCATCATGCGCGTGGGCTGGCAGGCTGGCCCGGCTGGCTGGCGCCATGTGGCACGCCCATGACAGGCGGCGGGCCTAGAAGCTTAGCTAGCACGCCATCCAGCTCCCGCCGTTGCGTTCGAAGTTCGAGATAAACCCGACTGGACGTGGCCGACTCCTTCAGGCGGCTTGCCAGGAGTCGGATGAAGCTTCCACCCATAGTACCCGGAGGAGGAAGCTGTTGAGGCTTCTCGGCCCCTCAGCCGTGGCGCCTCACCAGCTTCGGGGACTACTGTCGGAGTAATGGGCCACGGGTAGCCTAACCCGAGCCCCAGAACCTTTCAAGTCATCGGGGCCGGCTGCGCCCCTTAATACGTCAAGATGAAGCGCCGCATTCTGGTAGCCGGCTGGCCGATCGGCCGATTGCCGGATGACGGCCATGCTTAGGAGGCCGGTTCCAAGACGGGCCGACTCCTGGCAGGCTTCCTCCAGCAGTCGGCCCACGGCGCCCTCAAAGTCTACGCCCCCATTAAGAAGACAAGACAGGGTGAGGCTACAGCGCAGCCCATCACCCCCATATCCAGGGCCGGGCGTGGCCACGGTGCTCCGTACAGGCAGAGATCTCCGCCCGGCGCGGCACTGTTGCTGCTCCGCCCTGACATCACTCCTGTCAGGCAGGGCCCTGCCCCCACGACCATCTGTCGGTACGGCCCGAAGACAGCGGGCCCTACCGATCAGCGAGAGCCTCACCAGTCGGACCCGAGGGGGGCCGGCCCTCAGCAGTCGGCCCGCCCCCTTTCTCGGGGCCCACGTGCCATTAACCAGATAAGACGCGAAATGGCTACAGTGATCTCCCGCCAGGCGGCGGGACTGTAGCCACGCTCCCCTGATCAAGCATGCGTCATTAACGTTACGGCTACAGTAATCAGGAGCCGGCAAGACCCGGGAGCGGTGGAGGCGGCCTGTCGGCTCCGTACCAGACCAATCTGCAGGGCCCACCAGGCTGCGGGCCCCAGCAGCCGGCGGAGAAGTCGACGACCAGAAAGACTGACGACCAGGCCCTACACCCGGCCGGATTACCATTGTACCCCTGGGGGGTAGGCCTATATAAACTCCCCAGGGCACCCATGCAAAGGGTTGGAAACTGTTACAATTAGACCAACACCTAGAGGGAGAGGAGGGCAAGCCCTGCCTTCTTCTACCTCTAGCAAACAGCTCGAGGAGCACCATTGTACCCACTAGTGCCTTAGTGATCATGCGGAGACCCCGCAGAGCAGGACTAGGGGTGTTATCTCCTAGGAGAGCCCTGAACCTGGGTAAAGTGCACCAACGTTCGTGTCTATGCCTCATCCCGCTTACAGGCACCGGTGACGTTCTACTCGCTCCCACCATGATAAGCCATCCATTGGCATATGTCGCACCCAACCCCCGACACCTTGATCTTGATCGTACACATTTGCATGTATGATTAGTGTACGATTGAATCGAGGGCGTCACAATGAGGATTATGATGAGTAGAGATGCCAGCCAATGTGCCTCTCTCAGAAGCCGGAGGGAAGGATTTTCCTCTCCTTCCTCCATAGCAACCTCTTCAGCTTCCTCTATCCTTAGATCCTCCTGAACCAACCCTGCGTCTTCTTCTCCGTTGTTGGAGGGTGAGGAAGACATGATGCTGGCCTAGCTGAATCTGTCAGAAAACAGCAAGGAAAAGAAAACAGAAGATTTCTCCGTGATACGGTGGCAATAGGTTCGGAGGGTATATAAAGGTTTTTTATCTTGGAAGACAAGTAAACGGGAGAAAAAGGAGTCCGGAAGGTACCCGAGGTGGCCACAACCCACCTGCGAGTGCCTGGCAAGGCAGGTGCCCCCTGGTGTCTTGTGCCCACCAGGGTGTCCTTCCTGGTTGTTTCTTATTTTCCTATTTTTTGTTATATTCCAAAACTGACAAAAAATATTTTTGCGGATTTTTCGGAGTCCGTTTACTTACCTCATCACATACCTCCCGTTTTTCACGATTCTGGAGTGTTCCGGAAGGACTCTTTTATGTGTTCTTCCGGTGTCAAAGTTTGGATAATATTACTTTCAGCATTAATGGGCGTACCTGAGATATAATGTTTTATTCGTTGCCCATTAACAACCTTCGGGTTAGTGCCTTCGGCATTATTTATTTTGATAGCTCCAAACCGATAAACCTCCTCAATAACATAGGGTCCTTTCCATTTTGAGAGGAGTTTTCCTGCAAAGAATCTAAAACGAGGGTTATACAAAAGAACATATTCTCCGACTTTAAACTCACGCTTTTGAATTCTTTTATCATACCATCTTTTAACCTTTTCTTTAAATAACTTGGCATTTTCATAGGCTTGGGTTCTCCATTCATCTATTGAGCTAATATCAAATAACCTCTTTTCACCGGCAAGTTGGAAATCATAGTTGAGTTCTTTGATTGCCCAATATGCTTTATGTTCTAACTCAAGAGGCAAATGACAAGCTTTTCAATAAACTGTTTTATAAGGAGACATACCCATAGGATTTTTGTATGCTGTTCTATAAGCCCAAAGTGCATCATCTAATTTCTTAGACCAATTCTTCCTGGACCTATTAGTAGTCTTTTGCAAAATTAATTTTATTTCTCTATTGCTAAGTTCAACTTGACCACTAGACTGAGGATGATAAGGTGATGCAATTCTATGGTTAACATCATACTTGGCAAGCATTTTACGGAAAGCACCATGAATAAAGTGTGAACCACCATCAGTCATTAAATATCTAGGGACTCCAAACCTTGGGAAAATAACTTCCTTAAGCATTTTAATAGAGGTGTTGTGATCAACAGTACTAGTTGGAATAGCTTGTACCCACTTAGTAACATAATCAACAACAACCAAAATATGTGTATACCCATTAGAGGAAGGAAAAGGTCCGATGTAATCAAATCCCCAGACATCAAATGGTTCAACAACAAGTGAATAATTCATAGGCATTTCTTGACGCTTACCGATATTACCCATTCTTTGGCATTCATCACAAGATAAGACAAACTTACGAGCATCCTTCAAGTGAGTAGGGCAATAAAATCCAGATTGCAATACCTTGTGAGCAGTTCTGTCTCCAGCATGATGCCCTCCATAAGCTTCAGAGTGACGTTTCCGTAGGATTTGTCCCTGTTCATGCTTAGGTACACAACGTTTCATAATACCACCTTGTCAGGACCCCGATTCTAAGTCACACCGATCTAGCATGTAACGCCTCATATCACTTTGCGGCCTCACACACGGTATTCCCACGGGTGTCGCCTTACCTGGCCGGGACCGTGCGCGCCTTTTGGCTCACGTATATGATACTGTCGCTAGCATCCATATGACAGAGAACCTGGGCCGACATGACTAGCCGTGAAACCAAAGTGGCACTAACTTACGGGGAAAGGCATACATGAAACAACATCGAGCATGTCGGTCATCAGCGTGTGAATCCGGGCTGTAGCAACTGGGCTAACAGGACTCCGGGAATCCAGGCTATAGCAGGCTAGCAGGACTCCGGAAGTCACTGCGTGACATTTCCCCGAAGGAACAGACACAGGAACGATGTGAATCACATGCCGGCCAGTCTAAGTGTTCCGGAGCAGTAGTGCTGGGCTAGCAGGACTCCGGTAAACCAGGCTGTAGCAGACTACCCTGGCTCAGTGGAAGCACCAGGCTACATTTCCCCATAAGAGAGGCTACCAAGGATAGACAACTAGGTTGTCGGATCCCACACATACCAAGCATTTCAATCATACACAGAATATGCTCGATATGTGCAAATATAACATGGCATCACAACAAGACTCTACGACTCAGAGTATTTATTCATTAGGCTCTGAGGAGCCAAGTGTTAGAAACATGGGTCTCATGACCCAACATACAGAGCATACAAGCGGCAAGCGGAAGCATAAACATGTCTGAGTACAGACAACTACAAATGAAAAAGGCTGAGAAGCCTGACTGTCTATAAGACTCTCCCAAGGTACAAGATCGTAGTTGTGGTAACAAGCTAAACGTCGAAGTCCACGCGGAACTACTAGCGAGACTGAAGTCTCTCTGCAAAACATAAATTAAGCAAACGTGAGTACAAATGTACCCAGCAAGACTTACATCAGAACTAGCTACATATGCATCAGTATCAACAAAGGGGGTGGTGGAGTTTGACTGCAGCAAGCCAGCTTTGACTTAGTGGCTATCCTAAACTATGACTGCAAGTAACTCTTTTGAGGTGGCGCACACGAGTCCACATATTCACCAGTTAATACACCACTATGGATCCGCTCCCGTCTCCCTACGAGAACGCCATCCATAGCACTCACGCTTATCTTGCGCATTTTAGAGTATCCACTTTCACTTGTCTATGAACTGTATAGGCAACCCAGAAGTCCCTTTACCGCGGACACGGCTATTCCAATAGATGATGTTAACCCTGCAGGGGTGTACTTCTTCACACACGCTCTCGCCACTTACCACCATGTACACGTCGTGTATCTCGGCAACCTTCAAGCGGAAGCCTGGCGAGGGAGTCGACTACGACCTGACTAACCACACAAGTCTGTAGTCCAGGTTTATCGCCTATTCGGGTTCCATCCGCAAGGAGATTCGGCCGGGGTGTCGCTCTCAGCCCCAAACGATGTGTGCAGGGTTCCCAAGCCCACCTCGACGGATGGATCTACGCTTGGTACACTGTACCACGGTGCCTAGTCTGTCCCAAGCCCACCTGTACCGGGTACCACTTGGTAGACTACTAACACAACCTACAAACACCAGAAACTAGTTGCAACTCCTGGACAGAGATCAGGTTGGTTAATAAGTCGAGAGCGGCACTTAAGCATCCCAATGCGTGGTAGTAGTTGTTCATGGATCACAAACACAGAACTCAGTTCCTGAGGACAGCTGCAATGAGACAACCCACCATGTACTCCTATATGGCCTCTCACCGCTACCTTTACCAAATCGTGTTCACATACTTAGCTCTCAACAGTAGGACATGTTAACCACATTCCAATTCATCCCCGATGAATCAGACCTGACTCAACTCTAAGCAGTAGCAGGCATGACAAACAAGCATGAATGAGTAGGCACATCAGGGCTCAAACAACTCCTACTCATGCTAGTGGGTTTCATCTAGTTACTGTGGCAATGACAGGTCATGCAGAGGAAAGGGGTTCAACTACCGCAGCATGTAACAGTTGAATGGCTGTTGTCCTAATGGAGTAAAAGAGAGCAGGAGCGAGACGGTGGGATTGTATCATAATGAACAAGGGGGTTTTGCTTGCCTGGCAGTTCTGAACATAGTATAGTTCTTCATCGGTGTCATCGATCTCATCGCCGGAACACGTCTATCGAGAGGGAACAATTACCGGCAAACAAGGAAGAACACAATCAATGCAATGCACAATATTATGCATGAATGTGACATGGCAATAATGTTATGATATTTGCTAATGCATCTAGCAACAATTTAGAGGAAGTCCATATGAACCAAGGGTTCATATGCAAACTCCATATTTAGCATTTAAAATGCCATTATCATGTTTTCACTTATACAGTGGGTATAGGTTGGTTTAACATGCATGAAAGTAGCATAAATGGATAGGTTGGATTTTTCTGATAATTTTTCATATATAATTTATTTCATTTGGAGTTATGGTTGAATTTCTATGAATTTTAAAGTTTAGGAAATATTCTGAATTTAATAAATCATTTTTGATTTATTTAAAATCCAGAAAAACAGTTACAGCGTCAGCATGACGTATCAGTGACGTCAGCAGGTCAACGGGCGGCCCAGGTCAAACTGACCAGTGGGTCCCGAGTGTCAGTGTCTAACTAAACTAACCTAGCTTAGTTAATACTAACCTAACTTAATTAGCCGGGCGGGGCCTGCATGTCAGTGGCTCTGGGGAGTCAAACTGGGGTCAACCTGGGTCAAACCCGCCGGAGTTGACCCGGGACTCGTTGCCGGCGAGGCCAGAGACGGCGGTGGGGCTCGGGATTGCGCTACGGGGCACGGTTCGAACCGCGGCTGGGCGCGTTGTAATGCCCTCGCTGGCACGCGTCGAAAGGGGGTGGCAGCAGGGCCGGTGGTGGACGGAGGCGACGGCTACGAGCTCGGTAGCGGCGGCCGGCATCCGGGCATGCGCGAGAACGTGGCTGCGGTGGCCTAGGCGATGCGTGCGCGGAACCTAAGCCGTCTACGTGATGCGACGCGGAGGATGGACGTGCGCCCGGGACCAAATGGTCACCAGAGCATCGCCGGCGGCAAGCATGGGCGACGGCGGGCTTCGGTCATCGGCGAAACCGCATCTACGGCGTGCAAACGAGACAACAGAGAGGGTGGTTTGAAGGAGAGGCTCACGGCGGTGGCAGTGGTGCAGACGGCGAGCTCGGAGGATGACCGGAGCAGACGGGGCGGCGGAGGCAATCTCGACGGCCGCAGGTTGAAGACGACGACGGTGAAGACGAAGTGGAGCTTCCCGGCTCACTTGGCGCGGTGAGGAGGAAGAGTAGGTCGAGGCGGAGCTCTGGGATGCGTCGGGGAGGTGAGGCAGTGGCTGTGGACGCAGTAGCGGTGAGCAGCGGCGACGAACTCGCTTGGTGGAGCTCGGCATAGAGGGATGGAGGATGGAAGAGAGTGAGAGAGGGGGTCAGGGGGTGCGTGGCGTTCACAGCCGCGTCGGGGAAGCGGCGGAAGCAGGAGGTGGCGTGGCGTGTGGCCAGCGCGCAGCGAGCACGCGCCCTGCGTCCGACTGACACAAGGTGGAAGACGCCTCTGCCCCTGGTGGGCTGGGCTGTCTTACTGGGCCGCCAGCTGGCCAGGTAAGTGGGCTGCCAGGTAAGTTCTTCTCTCTCTCTGCTTTTCTCTATTTTGTTTTCTCTTTTCTATTTTTGCAGTCTGTTTGTGATTTAGTTCTAAGACCAAATCAATTTCAAAATTCATAAAAATAATTGTGTGAACCAAATGGACTTATCCAAATCCAAACAACAATTTTCAGAATTATTGAATATATAGTTATTATATAATAAATATAGATCCAATTCAAATATTTATTGGATTAATTCAAAGGCCCGAAATAATTGTTTCTGAGATTCTAAAAATATTGGTTTGAATTTTATCCCTTGCCAATATTTCCAGAGATTCATAGGAACATTTTCTTGGACTTATTTGAAGCAATTTTTATCTTGGTCATTTTCAGAAATGATTTATGAGGCTTTCACATGTCCCCATTTCCAGTTTCTTGGAATTAACATGATGCATGATGCTCACTAATGCAACTATCTGCAAACAATTCTAGGACTGTGACACACCTATTCCTTCTTTGTAAAGTTGTGGGTCATCCCAAAAGTAATGTCTTAAATCATAGAAGAATTTTTTCTTTTGTTGGTATGTAAAGCTAGGTGGTAAATATTTAGCAACAATGTAATTAGCATAATCAGCATACCAAGGAGTGTTATGAGAAACATTTATTGCAGCTAACTGCTCATCAGGAAAACTATCATCAATAGGTAGTGGGTCATCAAGCACATTTTCAAGCCTAGACAAGCTATCAACTACGGGGTTCTCAACTCCTTTTCTATCAGTGATATGTAAATGAAATTCTTGTAGCAAGAGAACCCATCGAATAAGTCTAGGTTTAGCATCTTTCTTTTCCATAAGATATTTTATAGCAGCATGATCGGGGTGAACAATTACTTTTGAATCAACAATGTAAGATCTAAATTTACCACAAGCAAACACCACTACTAGGAATTCTTTTTTAGTAGTTGCATAATTTCGTTGAGCACTGTCTAGAGTTTTACTAGCATAATGAATAACATTCAGTTTCTTATCAACTCTTTGTCCTAGAACAGCACCAACAACATAATCACTAGCACTACACATAATTTCAAAAGTCAAGTTCCATCAGGTGGTTGAACAACAGGTGCAGAAATTAAGGCTTTCTTGAGTGTTCCGAAGGCTTCTAAACAATCATCATAAAAAACAAAAGGGACATCCTTTTGCAAAAGATTTGTAAGAGGCCTAGAAATTTTAGAAAAGTCTTTGATAAATCTCGTATAGAAACCAGCATGACCTAGGAAACTACAACTACCTTTTATATCTTTAGGACATGGCATTTTCTCAATTGCATCGACCTTAGATTTGTCCACTTCAATACCTCTTTCAGAATTTTATGGCCCAAAACAAGACCTTCATTAACCATAAAGTGGCACTTCTCCCAATTCAAGACAAGATTTTTTTACTCACATCTCTGCAAAACTCGATCAAGATTGCTTAAGCAATCATCAAAAGACTTCCCATAAACAGAAAAGTCATCCATGAAAACCTCAACAATCTTTTCACAAAAGTCAGAGAATATAACAGCCATACATCTTTGAAAGGTAGCAGGTGCATTGCATAAACCAAAAGGCATACATCTATAAGTATAAGTTCCAAAGGGACAAGTGAAAGTGGTCTTTTCTTGATCAGGTTGAGAAACAAGTATTTGTGAAAAGCCAGAATATCCATCAAGGCAGAGGGTAATGATATTTTCTAATTGCTTTTGATACGTCTCCAACGTATCTATAATTTTTTATTGTTCCATGCTGTTATATTATCAATCTTGCATGTTTTATAATCATTTTATATAATTTTTGGTACTAACCTATTGACATAGTGCCAAGTGCCACTTGCTGTTTTTTGCATAATTTTTACATCGCAGGAAATCAATACCAAACGGAGTCCAAACACAGCGAAACTTTTTGGAGATTTTTTGGACCAGAAGACATCCAGTGGGCCGAAGAAGCACCTGGGGGTGCTCTGAGGGGAGCACAACCCACCAAGGACCCCTGAAATGCCTCTTTGCAGTATAAATACCCCAATATTCCAGAAACCCTAGGGGAGTCGACGAAAATCAATTTCAGCCGCCGTAGAGTCCAGAACCACCAGATCCAATCTAGACTTCATCATGGAGGGGTTCACCACTTCCATTGGTGCCTCTCCGATGATGCGTGAGTAGTTCTTTGTAGACCTTCGGGTCCGTAGTTAGTAGCTAGATGGCTTCCTCTCTCTCGTTTGATTCTCAATACAATGGTCTCTTGGAGATCCATATGATGTAACTCTCTTTGCGGTGTCTTTGTTGGGATCATATGAACTTTGAGTTTATGATCAAATCTCTTTTTATATCCATGAAAGTTATTTGAGTTTCTTTGATCTCTTATATGCATGATTGCTTATAGCCTCATATTTCTTCTTTGATATTTGGGTTTTGTTTGGCCAACTTGATGTATTTATCCTGCAATGGGAAGAGGTGCTTTGTAGTGGGTTCGATCTTACGGTGCTTGATCCCAGTGACAGAAGGGGAACCGACACGTATGCATCGTTGCTACTAAGGATAAAACGATGGGGGTCTATTTCTACATAAATAGATCTTGTCTACATCATTTCATCGTTCTGATTGCATTACTCCATTTTCCCATGAACTTAATACACTAGATGGATGCTGGATAATGATCGATGTGTGGAGTAATAGTAGTAGATGCAGGCAGGAGTCGGTCTACTAATCTTCGACGTGATGCCTATATAATGATCATTGCCTAGATATCGTCATGATTATTTGAAGTTATATCAATTGCCCAACAGTAATTCGTTTACCCACCATTTGCTATTTTTCTCGAGAGAAGCCACTAGTGAAACCTACGGCCCCCGGGTCTCTTTCTCATATTATTTGCCTTTGCGATCTACTTTCCTTTGCTTTTATTTTCAGATCTATTAAACCAAAGAGACAAAAATTGAAGGAAATATAACCTAGAGGCAATAATAAAGTTGTTATTTTATATTTCCTTATATCATGATAAATGTTTATTATTCATGCTAGAATTGTATTAACCGGAAACTTGATACATGTGTGATACATAGACAAAACACCGTGTCCCTAGTAAGCCTCTAGTAGACTAGCTCGTTAATCAAAGATGGTTAAGTTTCCTAACCATAGACATGTGTTGTCATTTGATAAACGGGATCACATAATTAGCAGAATGATGTGACAGACAAGACCCATCCATTAGCATAGCATATTGATCGTTTAGTTTTATTGCTATTGCTTTCTTCATGTCAAATACATATTCCTTCGACTATGAGATTATGCAACTCCCGGATACCGGAGGAATACCGTGTGTGCTATCAAACGTCACAATGTAATTGGGTGATTATAAAGATGCTCTACAGGTATCTCCGAAGGTGTTTGTTGGGTTGGCATAGATCAAGATTAGGATTTGTCACTCCGAGTATCGGAGAGGTATCTCTGGGCCCTCTCGGGAATGCACATCATAATAAGCCTTGCAAGCAATGTGACTAATAAGTTAGTTACGAGATGATGTATTACGGAATGAGTAAAGAGACTTGCCAGTAACGATATTGAACTAGGTATGAAGATACCGACCATCGAATCTCGGGAAAGTAACATACCGATGACAAAGGGAGTAACGTATGCTGTCATTACGGTTCGACCGATAAAGATCTTCGTAGAATATGTGGGAGCCAATATGAGCATCCAGGTTCCGCTATTGGTCATTGACCGGAGATACATCTCGATCATGTCTACATAGTTCTTGAACTCGTAGGGTCCGCACGCTTAACGTTCGATGACGATTTTGTATTATATGAGTTATGTGATTTGGTGACCGAATGTTGTTCGGAGTCCCGGATGAGATCACGGACATGACGAGGATTCTCTAAATGGTAGAGAGGTAAATAATGGTATTCGGACACCGGAAGTGTTTCGGGATGCACCGGGTACTTATCGGGTCACCGGGAGGGGGCACCCTCGGCAAAAGATATGGGCCTTATGGGCCAAGAGGGGAAACACGCCAGCCACAAAGGGGCTGGTGCACCCCTCCCATATGGGCTTGCCAAATTGGAGAAGGAAAGGGGAAGGAGGAAAGGAAAAAGGGAATAGGATTCCCCTTCACCCCTTCCCTTCCTAGTTCGAATAGGAATAGGAAAGTGGAGAGGCCGAATTGGGAGGCGCCCAAGTAGGATTCCTCCTACTTGGGGCGCCCCCTTGGCAGCCTCTCCTCCCCTCCAACCTACATATATATGAAAGGGGGCACCGCTAGAAGACACACCAACAATTGTTAGCCGTGTGCGGCGCCCCCCTCCACAGTTTACGCCTCCGGTCATATCTTCGTAGTGCTTAGGAGAAGCCCTACGCGGATCACTTCACCATCACCGTCACCATGTCGTCGTGCTAACGAAACTCTCCCTTGACACTTTGCTGGATCAAGAGTGTAACATCCCAAATTTTCAATTTGGAATGTTATACATAGGTCATTCATGCATATCATATTTTATTGCATTTTCGTTTTGCCATCCTCGAAATCCTAAGCAACTCAAGGACCAACGGAGAGAGTTGGGGATTCCACGTTCTTCATATTTGAATTTTATCAAATATTGAACAAGGATCACTTTGGTTTTAATTATTTTTCTCTCCGAACATATTTCTTATTAATATATATGAGAGGAGATAATATGACTTCTCCAAAAATAAGGAATTATTGGAGGAAAGATATTAAAATCAATAAACAAATTTTATTTGGATTTTATCGCAAATTTACTTAAATTAGGAAAAATTATGCGTTTTTAAAAATTGCATTAGAGGTCCAAATAAATGTTTACTTTGTTCGGGATATTATTAGAGGACCGTGAAAATTTATTTCAGGATTTTTGGAGTCCGTTTAGTATTTCTTTTACTCATTTTTCCGCGTCAGTTTTTTTAAAAGTTACCGACCTAACTGGGCCGTGTCCGACCTGGACACCGACCCAGCCGGCCTTATAAGCCGCCCCGCCAGCCCACCCGACCCGCCGAAACCCTAGCCAGTCGCCGCGCCCCGCCTCGATTTCCGTGCCGCGCCGCCGCTAGCCACCGCCGTCGCCGCCGCCGCCGCTGCCAACCCCGCCGGAGCCGCCACCAACCCTGCCGGACCTCACTGAGGTAGCCACCCACCGCCGCCGGTTTTCGTTAGGAAGCCGCTCGGTTTTTTTTCTTTCAAAACCCTAGATCATGTCTTTTTTTGTTTTAGATCGGTTTTTTTCGGTTTGATTAAATAGTGTTCGTTCGTCCGTACATTCGTTTTAACGAACACCGTTCATCCGTTAGCCGCAGACAGCGAACGTTCGTTCGTTAGCCTGTTTGTCAGTTTTTCTTTTTCCAGGGTTTTCCGCAATTATTCCCGATTGCGATTTCTGCCCTAATCTTCGATTTAGTATAACTTTTCGCTCGTTCATCCAAATCAGGTGAAACAAGCGCCTAGATCTTCGTCTCGAAGCCCTCTTTCTGTTTCACCAACTTGAACAAGATTTTGGTATGGTAAAATTTGACTTTAGCCCAGATTAGTAATCAGATCTTGTTTCTTTCGCAGTTTGAGTTTCGTTGCTCCATTTGATTTGATTCTTTTTGCAAACCGGAGTTCTTCAGTTGAACTTTATGGTTAGATCTTCTTATTTGAGATTTACACATGCATCTTTGCTTGATTGCTTATGTATGCTATTGTTTGGTTTGCGATAGAATTCCCGGAGTGCGAAGCGTGCTACTACGAGTCTCCAGGTTTTGCAGATCGTCAGCAAGGCAAGTAACACATTGATCATACCCCTTTATTACCCAGTTTTTATGCATTAGTTACAACCCTCACACATCGCATGAGTAGGATCTCTTAACATGTGGGTTTGGGAAGTAGTTGATGAGGTAGAACCTATTACCTGTTTATTATCAAACCCTCGGGAGTTACTTCTACGTTATGCTTATATTGCTATGCGATGCTCGTAGACGTGGATTGGGTTCGAGTGTATCCATGACAGATGTGAGATTGTTAATTAATGGTTCAACTTAAGGTGGCAACTTTAATACACATCTGGGTGGATTGCTTGTGGGCACCTGGAGAATCCAGTGTTGCCCTAGGATATCCCAGAGTACCCCTGTGATCATCCTACGGTCCGCCACCCAGGCTCAAAGGGATCATAAGATTATTCATGTTAGAAACTTCCGTGTGCAGCCACAAGCCATTATCGGCTCTGGCATAGTTGAGTATGTTGTGTGACCTCTTTCACTGGTGGGCTAGCAGATGTAGAGGGAAAGTAGGTGTAACTGTCCACCCAGAGTAAAGAGTTATGCTTCTGAAAGACTGAGTCTCGGCCATCCATTTCTCAAAGACCATGTAGGGCGAGAAATCAAATGGAGGAGATCGAGTCTTGTGGGGAAAAGTGCGCAAACCTCTGCAGAGTGTATAAACTAATCATGGTTAGCCGTGTCCCCGGTTATGGACATCTTGAGTATCTGGTACTTGAATTATTGATTTGATCTCATCACTCTAAATTAATTTGTTAGGTTAATGATTACTTTAATTGGGATTGAGTCGGAGGAACCTTCTCAATGATGTTTCAACCACCATGATAGTTAAAATAAAATTTATTCCTTTGTTGTAGGAAAAAATTGGCTTTTCGCAAAAACAATATAACCTTAGAGCCTCCACCAGCCATATATGCATGTAGTGATAGCATTTATCTATTCATTGCTCTACTATGTTATATTGCCAGCATATTCCATGTGCTGGCCCGTTTTCGGGCTGCAACATATCATGTTGCAGACTTTCCAGACAACGAGTAAGGTGCCATAGGTCGTTTGTCATGCACTCAGCTATGTCGTTGGAGTTGATGGATTCACCTTATCTTTCAAACCTTCCGCTATTATCGTATTTAGATGGCCTTAAGCCATATTTATTGTAATAAGTTCTCTTTTGGAGACATTCGATGTAATAAGTGTCTGATTGCTACTCTGTTATAAATCCTCCGAGTACTGTGTGTGTCAGCATTACCGATCCGGGGATCACACTGAACACAGAGACTTGACCGTCTGAGGTCTGGTCGCTACAAATAGTTCAAGGGACATCATCGAGTTGAACGTGTGCAGAACTTGGAGGTGTCGTACATTCGGTACTTGATCGGTTGAATCGAGAAGACGTTCGACTACATCAACTGCGTTAAGTAAATGCTTCCGCTTTCGGTCTACGAGTGTACGTGGACACACTCTCCCCCTCTCATTGCTATGCATCTCCTAGATAGATATTGCGTGATCGTAGGATTATTTTTCAAATTGCATGCTGCGTTCCCCAACAAAAATACCTTGCTGCAATTTATTCTTATTTATCTTATTTGGCATTCGATCTATCAATCTACTACAATTTATTCACGTCCGTTTGCCCATCTTGGGCGTCATACCCGAAAGGGATTGACAACCCCTTTTACACGTCGGGTTGCGAGTATTTGTTATTTGTGTGCGGGTGCTGTTTACGTTGTGTTGCTTGGTTCTCCTACTGGTTCGATAACCTTGGTTTCAGCACTGAGGGAAATACCTACCGTCACTGTGATGCATCATCCCTTCCTCTTTGGGGAAATACCGACGTAGCTTCAAGCCGCATCAAAAGGAATTTCTAGCGCCGTTGCCGGGGAGGATCTTCAACATATACCAGGTTCCTAATCAATAATCTCATCTCCTTGCAATTTACATTATTTGCCATTTGCCTCCCGTTTTCCTCTCCCCCACTTCACAAAAATTTGTCATTTTATTCGCCCTCTTTTTCGTTCACCGTTTTCTTGCCGGTTCTGTTTCTGTGTGCAATCTTGTTTGCCGTTATTATCATCATGGATAGTTCTCCCTCTATTGCATGCACTCCCGAGAACGAGGTTCCCAAGTTTAAACAAAGGGGAGGTGAAAATTTAAAAGATGCTTGGTATAGAATTGCAATGCTCATAATAGATCTATCCATAAGCAATCTACCGTTGTTCTTCTTCGTTGTTTTTATGTGGGCATCACCACTTGGTATAGATTCATCCTTGATACGATTACCGGTGGAAATTTCTTGACGTGTCCCGCTCTTGATGATTTTAATGCTATGGGAAATTTAGTGGGCTCACCACCTCTTATGATTAATGAAACAACTTTGATTCTTGAGCATGTTATGGAAAGATTAGATGCTATTGAAAAGAAAATGCTTACTGAAGGGCATATTGAAAACTTAGATAAAAAGATGCATAATTTTGCTACTAAAATTGGGTCAAAAGTGGGAGAAGTTTTTAAGTTGTTAAAAGAAAAGGGAACCGTAATTCATGAAAGAATTGGGGAAAGTCCGTCTCAGATTGATAAACTGGAAGAAATCTTTAGTAATTTGAGCACGGCTTTTGCTTCCGATAAAACTATTGAAAAACTTCCGTAAATATTGGCAAGAGTACTCAAGTTACTAAGAGCAAGTGTGCAACTTCTAGTAATAACAGTAAAGAGGATCTTAAGATGATTAGTATCAACCCGGATTTTGTTGAAATTATAAGAGATCCCTTTGGCAAGAATGAATTCTTTAAATTTGTTCCTAGGAGCGTTGTCATTGAAAATCTTCATGCTAAATCTTTAAAGAATTCTAAGTGTTTGGTTGAAGAGTTGAACAAAGATGACAAAACTTAGATCCTTGCTTTATGCCTAGTTAAGGTCATGAAACTATAGCGCTTGTTGGGAGGCAACCCAATGAATAAAATTTGTTTTTTTTTGCTTTTTGCTTTCTGTTATTGAGTGTTACCACAATTATGCTACTGTTATGATTGTGTTTTTTGTGTTTTAATTAGTGTTTGTGCCAAGTAAAGCCTTTAGGATCTTCCTGGGTGATAGTTGTGATCTTGCTGAAAAACAGAAATTTTTGCGCTCACGAAAACAATTCTCATTATTAACCAGAGTGTGATAAAACGCCAATTCATTTTTCAGAAGATTAATATACAAATTGATCACGTGGTCCTATTTTTTCAGAATTTTTGGAGTTTCAGAAGTATTTGAAATATTCAGATTACTACAGACTATTCTGTTTTTGACAAATTCTGTTTTCTTTTGCGTTGTGTGCTTGTTTTGATGATTCTATGGTTTTCTTTGATGAGTTTTTGCCATAGAAAAGTTGGGATACAGTAGATATAATGCAATAAAAAAATATGAATTGGTTTGCTACAGTACTTATAATAGTGATTTTCTTTCTTATACTAAGGGATCTCACGAAGGTTTTTTTGGGAGTTTTGTGTGATTGAAGTTTTCAAGTTTTGGGTTATCTTACGATGGATGAAGGAATAAGGGGTAAGAAGAGCCTACGCTTGGGGATGCCCCGGCATCCCAAGCTATTATCCAAAAGAGAGCAAGCAACTAAGCTTGGGGATGCCCCGAGTGGCATCCCCTCTTTCTTCTAATGACCATCGGTAGTTTACTCGAAGCTATATTTTTATTCGTCACATACTATGTGTTTTGCTTGGAGCGTCTTGTATGATATGAGTCTTTGCTTGTTTTATTTTTTGTTTTAAGTCTTGATTCCTTTCGGGACACACCTATTTGAGGGAGCCAAAATTATGTCATGACTTGCTAGAATTGCTCTCTATGCTTTACTTAAATTTTTATGAGCTATGGACTTGCTCTAGTGCTTCACTTATATCATTTTGAGAATGGTGTGCTTTAGTGTTTTTGAAGAAATGTTCTCTTGCTTCACTTAGATTTATTTGAGAGTTAGTAAAATTTTCAAGAAATTCTCTCTTGCTTCACTTAAATTAATTTGAGAAAAAGAAAAATTATGCTCATGATCTTCACTTATATTTGTATGAGCTTGTCAAAAGCAACACATGAAAATTTGTTCCAAAGTGATAGATATCCAAGAAGTATATAATAAAAACTTTCATGAAGATCATTGGACAAAATAAACTTGATTCTTAGTAACAATTTTGAGATATGATGATGTGATATGTGAGTCATCTTGATGAGTAATTATGCTTTAGTAAGAATATTGGTGTTAAGGTTTCTGATTCCCTATTCAAGCACCAAAGTCAATAATTATGCAATGAAATTATATCCTACTTGTGGTGCATTATTCGGTGTTAATTATGCTTAATGCTCGCTTATGGGATTATTTGTTTCTTGGTTGGTCGCTTCTCAATCTTTTGCTAGCCTTCATTTTGCACTAAGTATGATCACTATTTGTGCATCCAAAATCCTTTAAACTAGTTTTGCCACATGAGTCCACTATATCTACCTATATGCGGTATTATTTTGCCGTTCTAAGCAAATTTGTATGTGCCATCTCTAATATTCAAAATAAATTTCTCTTTTGTGTGCTCGTACCGCTCGCGAGGCGGCGAGGGGTGGCTAATATTTTTCATGCTAGATGTGTTATTCTCACGATGAGTGTTTATTCACTTGTGATTGCACGAGAGTAAGGCGAAGGTATTAGGGATGCCCAGTCCCGAAATGTAAAATGAATTTACTTTATGTTGTCAAATAATAAATTCCTTGGGAAGTGTTGGTATGGAAGGCACCCGTGGATACATTTAGCCATGGAAAGTGAAAGTATTGTGGAAAAAGGAATAAACTTTAATCACTGTTTGGGAACCGCCTATGATATATCTAGCATGGAAAGTGTTGGGAACTCTAAGTCAGTTTCATTGGTGGGAAAGGCACACCTCCCAAAATGTTTTTATCTCTCAATTTTCGCTTTGAGCTCTAGCACCTCTACAAATTCCTACTTCCCTCTGCGAAGGGCCTTTCTTTTACTTTATGCAATTTTTATTTTTGAATCTGAGTCTCCATCTTCTCTTATAAAAGCACCAACTAGGAGGCACTATGATCGTACTTGAGCATTGGGTGTAGTTAATATGTGAGTGTGTTTCATGAATGGATCAATGATTGAGCATGATGGGCTAGGGATAGCTTATTTTAGCATTGATATTTTGAAAGACATGGTTGCTTGTCGATATGCTTGAGTATTTAAGTTATCATGTCAAAACTAGACTATTGCTTTGAACAATATAAAAGTCCAAATGTCCATGCTATAAAGAAAAGAATATGATATGACATGTTAGAAAACATTCCACATCAAAAATTATGTTTTTATCATCTACCTACTCGAGGACGAGCAGGAATTAAGCTTGGGGCTGCTGATACATCTCCAACGTATCTATAATTTTTTATTGTTCCATACTGTTATATTATCAATCTTGGATGTTTTATAATCATTTTGTATCATTTTTTGGCACTAACCTATGGACATAGTGCCAAGTGCCAATTGTTGTTTTCTGCATTATTTTTACATCGCAGGAAATCAATACCAAACGTAGTCCAAACGCAGCAAAACTTTTTTGAGATTTTTTTGGACCAGAAGACATCCAGTGGGCCGAAGAAGCACCTGGGGGTGCTCCGAGGGGAGCACAACCCACCAGGGCGCGCCTGGGGGCCCAAGCACGCCTAGGTGGGTTGTGCCCACCTCGTGTGCCCCCTGAACCGCCTCTTTGCTCTATAAATACCCCAATATTCCAGAAACCCTAGGGGAGTCGACAAAAATCAATTCCAGCCGCCGCGGAGTCCAGAACCACCGGATCCAATCTAGACACCATCACGGAGGGGTTCACCACTTCCATTGCTGCCTATCCGATGATGCGTGAGTAGTCTTGTAGACCTTCGGGTCCGTAGTTAGTAGCTACATGGCTTCCTCTCTCTCTTTTGATTCTCCATACAATGGTCTCTTGGAGATCCATATGATGTAACTCTTTTGGCGGTGTGTTTGTTGGGATCGGATGAACTTTGAGTTTATGATCAGATCTCTTTTTATATCCATGAAAGTTATTTGAGTTTCTTTGATCTCTTATATGGATGATTGCTTATAGCCTCGTATTTCTTCACCGATATTTGGGTTTTTTTGGCCAACTTGATCAATTTATCTTGCAATGGGAAGAGGTGCTTTGTAGTGGGTTCGATCTTCGGTGCTTGATCCCAGTGACAGAAGGGGAACCGACACGTATGTATCGTTGCTACTAAGGATAACGATGGGGTCTATTTCGACATCAGTAGATCTTGTCTACATCATGTCATCGTTCTTATTGATTACTCCGTTTTCCCATGAACTTAATACATTAGATGGATGCCGGATAGAGGTCGATGTGTGGAGTAATAGTAGTAGATGCAGGCAGGAGTCGGTCTACTAATCTTGGACGTGATGCCTATATGATGATCATTGTCTGGATATCGTCATGATTATTTGAAGTTCTACCAATTGCCCAATAGTAATTCGTCTACCCACCATTTGCTATTTTTCTTGAGAGAAGCCACTAGTGAAGCCTATGGCCCCCGGGTCTCTTTCTCATATTATTTGCCTTTGCGATCTATTTTCCTTTGCTTTTATTTTCAGATCTATTAAACCAAAGATACAAAAATACCTTGCTGCAATTTATTCTTATTTATTTTACTTGGCGTTCGATCTATCAATCTACTACAATTTATTCACGTCTGTTTGCCCATCTTGGGCACCGTACCCGAAAGGGATTGACAACCCCTTTTACACGTCGGGTTGCGAGTATTTGTTATTTGTGTGCAGGTGCTATTTACGTTGTGTTGCTTGGTTCTCCTACTGGTTCGATAACCTTGGTTTCATCACTAAGGGAAATACCTGTCGGCGTTCTGGGAAGGGGGGTCCCCAGACTTGCCTACCTGCGGCGCACGGCGTGGCTAAGTTAGCGGGCCGTACGGCCCACCTTCGTCAACAAAGCATCCAAGACCCTCGCGAGGGGCCAAGCCTCGCGAGGCGGACGACGCAAGACCTCCTCAGGAGTGGCCTAGCCAGGAAGGCTCACAAGGAGCGGAGATATCAAGGCGGGGCAAACCTCACGAGGCTTTCGTGATGTGAGCCATGATGATCGACACCAGGCGGGCGCCAGTGCGTGCAGCGTCCTTGTTTTGTCTTTGGTGCTAAGGAGGCAAGCGCAGGCGAGGAGTACCGAGGCATCAGACAAAGTTTGCCATATCGGTGCAACGAGACCAAGACCAGAAGGACGGCGAGACGGAGGACATCGTGGAGCCCAAGATGGCGTCATCACCAGAGCCTTTTTGCAGGCGAAGACCACTTTTGTCAGGATAGCTTGTACTAGCTGTCCCCCTTCAAATTTGCCCGCCGTTGTTGGCTCCCTTCCCGCTCAATATTTGGGGAGAGGACCAGGGCCTATATAAGTAGAACTAGCCACCACAGTAGAGGCATCTGATGGCATCGAAACTTAATCTGATCCGATCGAGTAGTTCATTGAGCTCTCACCCACTAGTCCACAGAGCACAAGAACACCTCAACCTCAGGAGGCTGTTCTTCCCCTTGTACTGTTCACCATCAGCCCAAGAGGCAATCCACCACCACCACACTGGAGTAGAGTATTACACCACAACGGTGGCCCGAACCAATATAAATCTCGTGTCTTTCTGCGTTGCGAGTTCATCGAGTTCGTCCGCAAGATCTCAGTGAGCTAGGGCGTGGATCGGTAGGAGGGAAGACTTCGCGCGCACCCCAGAGTTTGAACCTTAAGGGTTTTTCCGGAACCACACATCCGACATTTCGCGCGCCAGGTAGGGGTGCACCGTAGCTCCCCTCTTGTCGATCCGTCGCTCGGTCGTTTCCATGGCGGACGCTCGCCGTGCTCGAGCTGAGCGTCGGGCTGCCCTCACCGGCCGCGTTGCTCAGACGGCTCCCGTCGGCGGGCCACCTCGCCGTTCTCCGTCTTCCGCCGCCAATGCTGCCACCGGCCCGGTGGGGAACGAGCAGCTGGCGTCCTCGCTGCATCCATCGGTGCGGCAGGACAGCCGCACCGCCACTCCGTCTCTGACCCCGGCCGGTTCTTCGTCTCATGCTGGCCGAGCTCTCATGGAGGCGCGGGCCGCGCTTCTCGCGGCAAACGAGCTCCTGCGCTACCGCCCAGTCGAGGACCTCTACGAGGAGTGGCTCAACCGCGTTGCCGAGCTCGTCCGCGCCGCAGGGGGCTCCTCGGCGCCGTCCCTCTCTCTGCCTCACCCTCCGCCAGCCACGGGCGACGAGGCTCATGGAGCGTCTCCACCACCTCTGCCCCAAGATTGCGCCCTGGCGCCAAGGCGCACGGCCCCACGGCGTGATCCGCCACGTCCGGTGCCCGCGCGCAAAGAGAGAAGCTGTCAAGAAATCCCTCGACCGCGAGAAGCTGCACCAGCGCTCCCCGCACCGCCTCGTCAAGACCGCGCGCCGCCTGCGGTGGCAGTGCGTGGACCTCATCAAGACCAAGCTCCACCTCCGAGGTGGGCCCCGGCAACCACGGCCGGCTGCCGCGTCTTCACCCCCGAGCTGCGTAGCGCCGCCTGGCCAGGCAAGTTCAAGCCGGATCTTCCTTCCCGCTATGACGGCAGCGCCGATCCGTGGAGTTCTTGCAGCTCTACGAGCTGAGCATCGAAGCAGCCAACGGCGACGAGAAAGTCATGGCGAACTGGTTCCCTATGGCTCTCAAGGATGGTGCCCGCTCCTAGCTCCTGAACCTGCAGCACGGCTCAATCTCCTCATGGGATGAGATGCGCGAGCGCTTCGTCGCCAACTTCCAAGGCACCCGCGACCGCCCGCCGGCCGCGGGTGACCTGCTCCGCATCAAGCAACATCCAGGGGAGACCCTCCAGAAGTACATCCAGCGCTTCAACAACACTCGCCTCAAGATCCCCAAGGTCACAGACGAGGCCATCATCTCCGCGTTCTCAGACGGCGTCCGTGACGTCAAGATGAAGGAAGAGCTCGCCATCCACGAGGAGCTGTGCACATCTCAGGAGCTGTTCAACCTGGCGACCAAGTGCGCAAGAGCTGAGGAGGGGCGCCTTTCCCTCCTCGAGCTGCCAGCTGCGGGAGCAGAGGAGAAGAAGGCCAAGGCCAAGGACGTGAAGCGCAAGGAAGCGACTGTGCTTGTAGCGGAGCCGGACACCAAGCGGGGCAGAGATCAGCCCGAGTCATCCAAGAACAACCTGAACACCCACAACACCAGTGACTGTCAAGAGCTCAGAGCCATTCGCGAAGGACGCTTCAGTCGACGCCCCGAACACAGTGCCCGTGGCTACGACCGTGGAGGAGGACGTGGAGGCGGACGCTGGGACGACCGTGGCCCGCGCCAGGAGTGGCGCGACAGGCCACGTGAGGACCGCTGGCAGGACCATCCTCGCGAGGGCGCCTGGAGGGACCAGCGTCGTGAGGATCGCCCTCAGGGCAACGCCGGTCTTCCCCCGCTTTCGCCACCACCAAGAAGGAACGACGACCACCACCAAGACGAGGGGGCTGGGGGCTTCCAGGAGCCGCGTGCAATCGCCTGCATCTTGGGCGGCGCGCAGGCCCTAGCCTCGCAGCGCATCTTCAAACAGTTTGCTCGTGAAGTGAACGCGGTGCTCCCCAAGCTCGAGGCCACGCGCCCGCTCAGGTGGTCCCAATGTGCCATCACTTTCAACTCGGCAGATCAGCTCAAGTGTGCGGCCACCGCTGGCGGCCTCCCGATGCTGTGCTCCCCAGTCATCAGCAATGTGCAGGTTACAAAGACCCTCATCGACGGCGGCACATGGCTCAATGTCTTGTCCGTCGACACGTTCGACAACCTCCAAGTGCCATATGAGCAGCTTCAGCCTACCAAGCCTTTCTCAGGAGTAACCGATGGTTCCACCACATCGATTGGGCAGGTCCACCTCGCAGTCACCTTTTGGGAGCACAAGAACTACCGCACCGAGCTCATCGACTTCGATGTCGTGCACATCCACCTGGCGTACAATGCCATCCTCGGGTATCCAGCCTTAGCCAAGTTCATGGCAGTCACCACCACGGGTACAACGTCCTCAAGATGCCGGGGAGCGGCGGAATCATCACGGTCCTATGTGAAGAGAGAGATGCGGTGTGCTCCCTCGAGCGCGCCTTCCAAGCTGCAGCAATCGACGACCCCGACAGCAGAAGCGAGGGCCCTCCCCAAGAAGAAGAAACAGCTGCGCCGAGCAGAATTTCAGGAGGGCGGCGACGCAGCTGGAGCCTCATCAGGATCAGCACCCGCTTCAGGGGCGCCTCCCTCCATCGCATAGGAAGGCACGCCCGGCGCCCTCCTCGGGCAGGGCTCGGGGGCACTCTTCTGGAGGGCCTTAGACCTTGCCAACCTCACGAGGGAGGCGCTTGGGCACCACTTGGAGGCGCACTTCGCGGCACGTTTCCCTCAGGAGAACACAGGGCAAGGAGTGCCCACCGCTCAGGAGTTCATCACCAAGACCACTCAGGAACTGCAGGACGCAAGGGCCATGCGCGGCGACAGCCGCTCACGAGGCGCAGCTCCCCATCCAGGCGAGGATGCCGGGCTGCGCATCTGCATCGACGTCCCATGGCTCAACAGGGCCGCTTCTCAGGAGCGTTTCTGGCCTTCGCGTGTGGGCCATTGCGAGGGTCCACCACACAGCTACGCCCGCATGCCCTTCGGCTTGCCGAGCGTGGCGTCAGCCTATCAGCGCAATGCGGCATGCCCTGGCGGCTCAAGAGGCCAGGTACCACGCCGTCCTAGAGGAAATGGAGACGGTCTTCAAGGAACCTCCCGAGCCCCCAGAGCCTCCCGAGGCTCAGGCCCCGGTGGTTCGTGAGGAGCCATTCTTTCGGCGCGCGCCTTCAGCTGCACCAACTCTACTTCGTCTACAGAACCAGGTGACATTTTCCAAGCTCGTTTAGCTGGGAGAGCCCCTCGGGCTGCATTATTCCCAGGACGCATGGGTCCGTCCCTATGGCATGTACCCCTTTTGCTTATGTTTTTAGCTTACCTTGCTAGGGGCGCCCCTCGGGCTGCATCATCCCCAAGACGCTCGGGCCGGACCCAGTGGCATGTATCTTCCTGCATTTACCTGAGCTGATTTTCCTTCCATGCTTAACCTGCCTATGGTTATCACCTGCTCAATCGTCGCCTCCCACGGGGCCTCCTCACATTGGCTCGGCGCTGGTGCATGGGTCCGTCCCTGCCACATCGTCAAACCTGAGCGGTCGAGCTCTGGCTCGCGGCACGCCCCGCGCACGTCACCTTGCCAGGCCCTTAGTGCCCTTGCCTCTTCGCGGAACAATCAGCGGCAGGCTGGCAACCATAATGGCAAACCGTGTTTCTTCTTGTGCCAGTTCGCAGGGATCTCATGAGAAGGATAGCAGGCGGCACCGCGAGTCTCCTTTTCTCCCGTGCAATCCGCTTGCGCGTTAAAAGGGGGGCCCTGAGCATCGCGACTCAGGAGCTCTTACTGGCTCTCCAGCCCTCACCCCCTGGCCTTGACCATGGCATCGCGACCTGGCATACCAGCGGCGGCTGAGCTCGCTCGAGGGCCGGGACCTGAGGACGTAGAGCACTAAGGAGAGCATGGGAGGAGGGAAACACGTATGGGCCGAGCTACCTATGTCGCACGAGCTGGCGCGCAGGCCTAGCGCACCACAAGGAATCACCACGGAATCGACAAGATAAGTCCCGTTCTCGAATTCGCTAATTGTTGGGGCCTAAGGGTCACACTCGCCGCAGCCCCGTTGCGGCCACGTCAACTCCCTTTCTTGCCTTACCATGGCTGCTTGAGCGCTAAAGGGGTCCTCCTGAGCATCGCGCCTCAGGGGCTCTTACTGGACCTCGGGCCGCACACCTCCTGGCCTTGACCACGGCATCATGACCTGGCATACCAGCGACGGCTGTAGCCTGCCTGGGGACCGGGACCTGTCAGCATAGAGCAACACGCTATCGCGAGGGAAGAGAGGGGAGACCGAGCCTTAACAGGACATGCGTTCACAAGTGTTCATAACAGGAAAGATGAGCGCAAAAGACATTACAGACCCTTTACACGCCCCTATGGGTTACTTCATGATTCTTCGCAGGGAACAAAAGCTAGAACTAAGAAGGATCCTATCTACACCCTCCCGTGGTGGACGCCATCATCAACAGTGGGCCACGGGAGGCCGGCGCCAACCCTATCTAGATTAGCGGCGGCGACGGCCAGACACCGCAGCTCTGCTCCGAGCGCGACGAGGGCTCGGGGGCACGTAGCTGTCATCGCTCGTCTCCGGAGTCTCGTAGAGCTCAGGAGAGCTACTGGACTCCCGAGGGCTACTATTGCTAGAGTGGCCGCGAGTGGAGCGCACGTTAGCCTGGCGCTCCTCTCCAGAGCAGCACTCCAAGCGGTGGCCCTCCGCATCGAAGACCTTGAAGAAGAGCGTGGAGGCGCCGTCGTACTCGAAGTGGATCGCGAGGGCGCCCCTTGCACGGCAGACCCGCGCGACCTCACCCCAGCCGCAGGTCATGAAGATCTTGCCGCTGGGGACCGCTTCGATCTCTGCTCCAGTCGCCGGAGCGTCGCAGCCGGTGTGCTGCAACCAGAGCTCGAGAGGCCCCCTCGGCGGCATCACGTCGGAGAAGAACCGCGGGAAGCGGATCCAAGAGCTTGAAGGCATCGGCGCCCACTGCACAAGCTCGTGTCAGGAGTCCGCGGCGTGGATTCCAGGGGCGACAACGTGTGTCACCGTGGCGCGGCGACCACGGGCGCGGCACGGGTGACGCTCCTCGTCGCTCTGTCCTCCTGAGCCCTCGGCTCGGGCGTACAAGGGTAGCGGATATCCTGGAGGAGGCCGCTCGCACCAAGGCCTCGTCACCACCTACATCGCCGCTGCATCACGGTGGTGGACCGACCTCTTCTTCGGTGGGAGCGGCCCTGGATCATCGCTGGGGGCCTTTCCCTTCTCTTCAGCGGAGAACCTTCTAATAGGCGCCATTGTTGTTAGAAGTGGAGCGAGGAGGAAGAAGCAAGCAAGCAAGGAAGAGATGGGCGACGGGGGCTCCGCCCCCCTCGCCATTTATAGCAAAAGAAGGCCAACCGGTGCCTCAAACGATCACAGGTAATGATGGTTTTCCTTGCATGTCGCAGGGACTTGTCAAGTCAAGTAGTTGCCGAGGCAGCGTGGGGAAGCGGAGACGCCCACGTCCAATCAATCGCCACGCATCAACCGAGGCCGCAAACTTTTGGGGCCCACGGCGCTCCGTACTTGACCCTTGGCTTCGCCGCGAAGCCAAGCCCGAGTGCACCTTGGGCCCGGGGGCTACTGTCGGCGTTCTGGGAACGGGGGTCTGTAACGCCCCAAATCTGATGCGCCAGGTGTCTTCCAGTTATTCGCCGTTATTGCCATGTCATTCTTTTGCGTGTTGCACTTTGTCATGTCATCATGTGCTTTGCATCCTCATATTTTCAAAACTTGCATCCATCCCGGTCTCCCCGTTCCTTCCGTTGTCCGTTCTGAGCCCAGACATACTTGCATGCGCCCCGGCACCCCCGAATATTATTTTATAAGTGGCATTAAAATGTTCTCGGAATGGGATGAAAGTTGGCAGGCGGTCTTGTTATAGTGTAGGTAGACCGCTTGCCAAATTTTGTCGCATTCGGAGCCCGTGCGTTAGCCCAACCGTTAAACATACAGCCGCAATATAGCCGGTGTATCCGTCAGACGTTTTCGGTCTTCGAAAACCATTGCCGGGCTGCTATTCTCTTCTCTCCTCTCAGCCCAACTCATCTACACAGCCCACTAGGCCCAACTACCTATCCCCTCTGCTCCGGACCGTCCGATGGCGATCGAACGGCTCCGAAACGGAGCAAAACCCCTAATCCTAGCCCCATTTCTATATATAGACGCCTCCCCTGCCATTTTTGGCCTCCTACCTACCCCCCTCCTCAATTCCCGCGGCCAGCCGCCGCTCCCTCCTCGTTTTCAGTGCCGGTGCCCTCCTCCGCCGCCAAATGTCGCTGCTCCGTTCGCCGCGCCGCCGCCCTACAGCCAACCAGGGGCAGCCACGTCGCCTCCACCGTGCCAGGCCCGCAAGGCCCATCCGCGGCCCGCCCCGGGCCCGATCCGGGCCGAGCCTCCGCCGCCGCCCGAGCGCTCCCGCTCCCTCGCTCCCTAACTGGATCGAGGGGAGGAGCCCCTCGACCCCGAGCCACCTGCGCCGCCGGAGCGCCTCGGCGCTGACCCAGGCCATCCTCGCCGCGCCGGCGAGCCGCCGCTGACCCCAGGCCGGACCCCGTTGCCCTGCTCCTCCTTCCCCTTCGCCTACTCCTCTCCTTCCTCTCCCCCGTACTCATCTCTCTCTCTCGTGGCTGTGCAGAGAACTCCATGGCGCCGCTGGCCATGGCGCCCCGATCTACGCGTCCGCGCCACCCCAAGACGCCTTGTCGCCGCGAATGGATTCCCCATGCCCGGATCCACCCATTCCCGGCCTCCCCGATGCCTACCGGAGTCCCACGCCACCCCACCGTCGCCGTTGACTTCCGCCGGCGCCATTCTGTAGCAGAGATCGAGCTACCCCCGACCTGGATCCCGTTTCGCGCTGGTAGTTTTTCACTAAGTCCCTGATGTTTCACATTATGTATGCATATTCATCATGCCATATCTCCATGCATACTGCTTAGTTTTGCGTGATTGATATATAAAATTGTTTATTGTGAGATTCTCATCATTTCATTTCATTGTGGCATGCTTGTTTGAGTTCATCTTGATGCCCTAATCATCGTTGCAAAAGTGCTATATGATGTTGTCTGCTGTAGTTTAACAGAACTTGCTGTTTTGTCATTTTCATTGCATTTTGTGTGTGCATCCTTTGAGCATGATGTCTAGATGTTTTAGAAGCATATTCATGCCATATTTACAGTGGTGCAATACATGTATTTTTGTGTGCCTTGTGGTGAGTTGATGTAGGGCGGAACCCTAGATGGCCGATCTTCCATGAAACGAGCGGATCCCTACGAAGAACGTGATGAACACGAGGGGAAAACATGAGGGAAACACGAGAGGAACACGAGAGAAATCACTCAACCAACAAGAATAGATCACACATGCGCTAGATCGATGAACACAAAGGTAAGATACAAGATCCAAGTCCAACAAATGACGATACAAAGGTAACCGGTTCTTCTCCGTAAGGAGGTCTTGATGGGGGCCTCCCAAGAGGGGGTCTTGAATCCAAGGTGATCTTCTCCGTAGAGGGGTCGCGGTCTCTCTCGTGGAGTAGATCTGATATGGATGAGCAAAGCTCTATCTCTAAATGAGCTAATCCTTTGCTAACCCTAGAAAGAGGAAGGGGGTGGAGTATATATAGTCTAGGGGGCGAAGGGGTACATGGGCTTCGGCCCTTTACTGTGCGCAGACAGACGGAGCCGGATGTCCGGGCGTCGGGCCGGATGTCCGGGGCTTTAGGAGGGGCCGGATGTCCGGGCTGGTGGTGCAAACTTCTGTAGTCTCTGGATAGGCGGGGTCGGATGTCCGGGCGAGAGGCCGGATTTCCGGGGCTTCCGGAGGAGCCAGATGTCCGGGGCATGGGGCCGGATGTCCGGGCCCTATAGTACTTCGCTGGCTGGGCTGCTGCTGTTGTTGATGTCTCCAGCGGCCGGATGTCCGGGGCTGGGGCCGGATGTCCGAGCCCTGGAGCTGTCTTCTTCTCCTTCCGGCGGTTCTCTTCATCCGTGAACTTGGTGGCCTGTCCGTCTTCACGTGCATCCTCGGGAGGTTCCTCTTGACACCTAATCATGCATACCATATCGGACTTAGGTAGTAGCCATGTCTCGAGTGGATCATATGTGATATCACTAAGGAAGGAAGTCACCTCGTTCTCGAGAGCTCTAGCTCGTGCTCGTGTCATAGGTCCTCTTGGCTCTTGATGAGATGATGGTAGGTCCATGGGGATGATCTTAGGATGCTCCGCATCATCTCCCTCCCTTGGGAAAGATCCGACCTCGGATCGAAATCCTCATCACCATGGTACGGGGAGAGATCTTTGACGTTGAAGATGTCGCTCACGGAGTACTTGTCGCGTGGGATGTCGATCTTGTATGTGTTGGTGTGGTAGCATGCAAGCACCTTGAAGGGTCCATCCGCTCGGGGTAGTAGCTTGGACTTGCGTTCCTTGGGGAACTGTCGTGGAATAGTCACGGCAGATGCCCATGTGAAAGGGCTTAGTCATGGAGCCATCGCAACTAGGAAGCTTAAAGGGGTTAAAGCGGGACAAAGGACACGAGGGTTATACTGGTTCGGCCCCTTACGGTGAAGGTAAAAGCCTACTCCAGTTGAGGTGGAATTACTAGGGTTTCGATGACTAGGGAGCGAATCCGCTATGCCTGGCTACCGATTTAATGTTATCTCTCTTAAGCCGCCGGCGGGTCATCCCCTTGTATACACGGGCTGACGCCCCGCGGCCTACAGAGTCCTGGCCGGCTTATAAACAGTATCCGGCTCGGTAACTAGTTAATCTTGCCTTACAACACAAGTCACGCCATTACGACGGTTTATCACTACGGGCCTTAAATCACCTACGGGCTTTAGGCCCTTTATTGAACCGCCATCTTGAAGCTTTGATATTGGGCTTCATATGATGAATTACCATAACGTAACCTGGCCCCTCCTGGGGGGGGTTACGCCAGTAGTTATATCCCAACATTAGGCCCCAGATTGATTTGAACTGGTTCATGTCGATCTTCAATACCTTAAGAAGAAAACTTCTGGCTTCTGTCTGTGCAAAAGTTATGACCCGCCGTGACGTTATCTTCTGGATTCCTGATAACCCGCCATGACGTCATCTTCCATTAAATTCATTTTTTTATTCTGTCATATCCCAACGGATATTTATCTTAATAACCATCCCGAAAATCGAGGCGTCGGAGCCGCTGGGTAATCAAGTTTTCGGCCTCCTCGTTTTCGCGCCCACTTATCAGTCCTCCCTTATAAATAAGCACGACCAGGTCTGTTCTCATTCTCCCCCTTTCTATCGTCTTCCTCCTCTCTCGACCTTGCTGCCGCTCGAGCTCCGCCGCCGCCGTAACAGAATACCTCATCTTCGTCGATCTTGGCCGCTGCATCAACCTGAATCGACCAGAGAACAGCGGCGATTCTCCGTAGTGAATCTGCAGCCGTAAGTCTCCTCCTTCTCGAACGTCAGATTTGCATTAGGGTTTCCAAGTTCTTCCCTGTTCTTCGTGGTTTATCATGGTTTCTTCGTAGTTCTTCCACTACGGCCTTATTTGATCCAAAAGTAATATGGAAACTTATGCGGTAGTTATTTCACGTCCATTTTTAATACTGGCAGATCCCTTTCCTTCGTGCAGAGGCCTCACCAGAACTCACAAACTCATCTGTACCTGTTTTTAGGTCCAGAATATCTTCTTTTCTGAACAACCATTTGATCCAAAATAGCAGCTGCAACTTGTGAAACTTGTTTGTGCGACACTTAGGCAAAAACTGTATCCGTTATCCATGACGGCTCTTACCGCCGGCTTAACGAGGCAATGCTCAATGAATGATCCTGATCACTCATAGTGGATTTAAATAATCTAATTGCTACTATTTCCCATGGCGGCTTAAACAATCTGACACAATTAGCCATATATCATTCGGCCCCTTCGTAAGCCGCCATCTTGAATATGAATTGAAGTATTTTCTCCGGCTTAAATTTGAACCGGAAATTTTTATTTTGTCATACGCTTCCATCCTTCATAATGCCGCCCAAGGCTGCCAAAGCACCCATCACATGTAACTGGGTTAAATCCACCGTCACTGATAGCATCTTAGCTGATTTTGTAAAGACTGGTTATCTGCCGAAGAAGGAGGTCATGTCCTATCGTGCTCCTGATCCGTCAGAAGAAAAACCTCAACCCAAGGATGGGGAAGTTGTCATCTTTACTGATCACATGAACAGGGGCTTTGCTCCACCCGGTTCAAAAAAATTTAGAGACGTCCTGCACTTTTTTGACCTGCGACCTCAAGACATCGGACCCAATTCCGTGTCAAATATCTGCAATTTCCAAGTGTTCTGTGAGGTGTACCTTGGAGAAGAACCCAACTTATTACTCTTTAGAGAGTTATTTTATCTGAACCGCCAAAACAAATGTGCCAATGGGCCCAGCTTGGAACTCGGCAGAATCTCAATCCAACGACGGAGAGATTATCTCTTCCCTTATGCTGAGCCGCCAAGTCACCCTAAAGATTGGAACCAGATGTGGTTCTACTGTCAAGACACTTCTCCGGCTGATGAGAACCCTCTGCCCGGCTTTCGCGCCCCGCGACTGGAGTCAAATCACCCCTTGCCAGATAAGTTATCTCCAGCTGAACGTCAACCACTTGCTCCCACCATCAACAAGATCAAAGCTCTTCTGGGGAACGGCCTAAATGGCATTGATCTGGTCCGGGTTTGGATTGCCTGGCGGGTTTTCCCCTTAAGCCGCCGCCCCGGCTTGATGTGCGATTACACTGGCCTGAACAATGATCCTCTACGGCACAGTCCCGACGACTTACCCGAAGACGTTGTTGATGACATGACCAAGTCTCTTCTGAACGAAAGCCTAGCCGATTGCGGGAAAGTGGGCTTAAGCCCTTTCTGCAAAGCTAACCCAGCTTCAGCGGTAAGCCATTGACTTGAGCATTTTACTTCCCACCTTGATAATGTTGTCTTTACTCAAACCTTTGTTGCAATTTGCAGGCTGATGACAAATTTTGGAAGGTCAAGTATGACCATGAGGCTGCAAAGAGAGCCAGAAAAGCTAAGAAAGCCGCCAGGAAAGCTGCTCCCCGTAAGAAGGGAAGCAAGCCTAGCGCCTCGGATATGTTTCATCTGGACGATACCTCCGAGTCAGAGGTAGCTCTTGACCTCCGAGTCAGAGGTAGCTCTTGACTCTTTAGGTTCCTTTTTTAACCATCTTATTGACACTGATTATCAGCAGGAGGATACAGGAGCGTGTACTACAGTGATTGAAGAGTTAACTATAATTTCCTCCGACTCCGAGCCTTTGCCGAGACAGAAAGTCCGAAGAGTAACCCGGAAAGTAAGATTTTCACATCCTTTAGCTTATCAAGATCCTCGATTTCTTTTGAAGCGACAGATTCACGAAAGTCGGAGGCAGACCCAGACCAGCAAAGATGCAGACCTCTCCTCCGGCTTACCTGATGCAACAAGAAAACGCCGGACTGAGGTTACCTCCGATTTACATTATTTGTATCCTTTAGCGGGTTTCACTCGTCAATCACTCAATTTTTCTGACTCAAACTATCAGGGGACTTCACCTTCTTCCGATGACTCAATGCAATCTAACATGCCGGCTTTCAAAACCGCCCCAAGGTAATGATAATCTGTTTATCTTGTGTTTATCTTACTCATGTTTTTGTACTAACCCTTTGATTCCCAGTGTGTAAGTGAAGCCCAGCAAGAAGGCAAGGAGAAGTAACCTTGCCGACGAGCCGATCTTTGCTGAATCGGAGCTCAGAGCGGCTGCTGCCGATACTTCCGTTCCTGAGCCGCTGCCTGAACCAGCTCACGACGCTCCAACTTCCACCACTGATCCATCTGTCGAACAAACTATGGAAGGCTCTTAAAACCCGGAGATCCCCAGCTCGGCCATGATGGATGACCCGGAGGTCGAAATCACCCAGACGGACTTTGTTGAACTGGGGAGACCTACCGCGCTGGCCAAATGTTCTGCCAAAGAAGAACTTCTGGAACGCCGCAAAGCCAAACTGAACGTTACTAATTATGCTCATCTGAGTATTGGAGACATCGTCACTGGCTATCTGAATCAAGTGCACAACAGCCGTGACTTGGAAATTGACATGGTGAAGTAGATTCACCAAAAATCTGATGTATAATTCTCATTGCTTATTCCTTAGTTATCTTAACTCCACCAGCCCCCAAGTCTACTGCTTATGATCAAATATGTTGTAGACTTAACACCATCTTAGTAATTACTGCAAGAAAACCGGCTTATCCGGTAGCGCCCAAGGTCCCGCTTAGTTAGCAGATTTGATCCAGCCCTCACCGTGTTTTAACCAAGTATTCGAACAACAATATGCATTAGCCCCCAAGTGCCAAGTACCTTTGCCTGCAAAATGCTTGGGACTTACTTTCATAAACCGCCACTGTAAATAGAGTTCTTCAGCATACATTAGCCCCCAAGTGCCAAGTGTCTTTGCTTGCAAAGTGCTTGGGACTTAATATTGCATTATGATCACCCTAACTATGACCCGGAATTTATACAGGCCGCCATTAATCAATTTGAGTCGGAGATCTCTGAACTGAAGACTCGATTGAAAACTCAAGAGAATGAGACCCAAAAGGCAAATTGCATGTTTGAATTCAGTGTATCTACTCAAGAGAAACTGAAAAAGAAGTTTGAAGCAGAAAGAAAGGCCTGGGCTGATGAAAAGGCCGCTTTGCTCAACCGGGTTGAACAAGCGGAGGCTACTCATACAGAAACAACCGCCGAATTATCCGGCTTAAAACGCCATGTATCTCAGATGGTCTCAGCAATCTTTGGTAAGTTACTTTGCAAGTGTTAGCTATTTTAAATCTTTTTCAACAAGTATCTCAATTGTCATTAGCTCACCTGAGTTTACAATGCAGGCCCCAGGAGTTCCAATCTCAACCAGAGCATGCTGACAAAGCTGAAGGCCGTTTATACCCTGGTGGAACAACTCTACACCGGGTCACAACGTGCTTTAGCTGTCGTGGCTCTGTCAAATGAAGTTCCCACTCATCTGGCGGACGTGCTAAGGCGGCTTGCCGTGCTACCTCAACGATTCCAAGAACTGAGACGAGCTTCTGCAAGAGCCGGAGCCATAGCTGCATTAAGCCGGGCCAAGGCGTGGCTACCGGAGCTAGACCCGGCCGACATCGCCCTTGGGTATCCCAGCTTGAAGGAGGACGGCACTCCATTTGATCAGAAGGACTTCGCCGCTTGTGTGAAGGACATACGCCCTGTGGCCACTCTGATTGGCAACGATACAGATCTCACCAAGTATCAACCGGGTTATGATGCCAAGAATCAGAGAATTCCAACCCCGCGTTATGAAGCAATCAGCCTGATCCCTCCAACTCGTAAGCATACCTTCGCCCCTGAAGTTGACCCGGCCGAGTTAATTGATGATGAAGATGAATTTGAAGCCTTGAGTGGCATTGATTGGAAATCATCAACCTTCCAGGACAGGGAAACAGCCGGAGGAGCGGAAAGGGATGAACCGGAAGCTTCAGCCCAACAACACCTTCGATCCCTCAGGCGGCTCATGGTTATGTCTTGATAAAAAACAATGCCTCACTTTTTGGACTCGAGGAGTCATGTAATAGAGTAGGAAAATACTTAATTTTGTCGTGCCATTGCGCATTTGTGTGGCGCTCAACACTTCTTATGCCGCCATCTTATATTCACCCGTATTATACTGATCCTCTGCTTTCCTTGCTTTAATTGTCCTGCATATAGAACAAATCACAAGTACCTGTGATCCTTCGATTATGCTGCCGGTTTATGCGATCCGAACAATGAGGTTGAGAACCCAACCCCGGTTTACCAGCACATATGATATTTATTATGTGCTATCAACGTTATTGATCAAGGTTAAGCCGGTGGAATAAAAACCACCCGCGAACACTTTAGATATGATCAAAAAGAACGTCAAGTAAAATCCAAAAAAATGTTTGCAAGAAGAAATTTCAAAAAACCTTACGGCCTCTGGTTCGAATACGACCAAAAAACCGTCCCAAAGGGGTTAAGCTAAGATTCGAATACGATCATATAGCCCCCAGTGGCTTTGGCGTTGCCGATCAAGAGGGTACCGACAGCTATGTTCTCTTTGGTTCGAATACGACCTATGTTTGAACAGGAAGCCCCCAAATGACCTTGAGAGTTGTTTAACGACGCTAATTCGAATATGATCCACGTCGGTTCTCAAAAGGGGGTTGAGCTATGGTTCAAATATGACCAAGAAAACTCCCCAATGAGCTCGGCAGTGTGGCAATCAAGAGGGTATCGACATCTATGTTCTCTTTGGTTCGAATACGACCTATGTTTGAACAGGAAGCCCCCTAGTGATCATAATTTTTAACGGCTAGATTCGAATACGATCGTAAGCCAGATCAGCCCCCAAGTGACCATGTGATATCATAACGGAAATAACAATGACACGTGTTACCTTTGAGGGGAAAAAGGATAGAGGTCCTGCTTTATTATTTATCATAATATATACATTGTCATGGAAGTATGTACATTATGAGAGCCGGTGGCTCAAGTGTAATAAGGCCGAAGCTGAGCTATATTCCATGGCCGGCGGGTCTCCTCCTCCGACTTACGTGAATCTTTGTGCTCTCGAACATCGATGAGGTAGTATGACCCGTTGTGCAAGTTCTTGCTAACCACAAATGGCCCTTCCCAAGGTGGGGATAACTTGTGTGCATCTGTTTGATCCTGGATGAGCCGGAGCACCAAGTCACCTTCCTGAAAGGTTCTGGACTTAACCTGGTGGCTGTGATAGCGGCGCATGTCTTCTTGGTAAATCGCCGAGCGAGCTGCTGCTATATCACGCTGTTCATCCAACAAGTCAAGAGCATCCTGACGCGCTTGTTCATTGTCCGTCTCAACATAAGCCGCCACACGAGGCGAGTCATGACGGATGTCGCTAGGGAGAACCGCCTCGGCTCTGTAAACCATGAAGAAAGGCGTATAACCCGTAGACCTATTAGGAGTAGTATTGATGCTCCATATCACAGAGGGTAACTCCTCCACCCAACAACCCGGCGTCCGCTGCAAAGGGACCAAAAGCCGGGGCTTGATGCCTTTCAAGATTTCCTGATTGGCTCTCTCAGCTTGACCATTGGATTGGGGGTGAGCCACTGATGAAACATCAAGTCGAATATGCTCTTGTTGACAAAATTCTTCCATGGCGCCTTTAGACAGATTGGTACCATTGTCATTTATAATGCTGTGTGGAAAACCAAAGCGAAATATCACCTTTTTCATGAACTGAACCACCGTGGCCGCATCACACTTACTAACTGGCTCTGCCTCAACCCACTTTGTGAACTTGTCAACCGCCACCAAGAGGTGGGTCTTCTTATCCTTGGACCTTTTGAAAGGTCCAACCATATCAAGCCCCCAGACTGCAAACGGCCAAGTGATTGGAATCATCCTCTACTCTTGAGCCGGCACGTGAGCACGTCTTGAGAACTTCTGACAACCGTCACATTTACTTACTAAGTCCTCTGCATCAGCATGAGCCGTCAGCCAATAAAAACCGTGACGAAAAGCTTTAGCCACAAGGGATTTTGAGCCGGCATGATGGCCACAATCCCCCTTGTGAATCTCTCGTAAAATTTCTTGCCCTTCCTCAGGGGAAACACAACGCTGAAAAGCCCCAGTGACACTGCGATGATGCAAATCGCCATTGGCAATTATCATTGACTTAGACCGCCAGGTTATTTGTTTGGCCAAAATTTCATCCTCAGGCAATTCTCCCCGAGTCATGTAAGCCAAGTATGGCACTGTCCAATCTGGGATAACATGGAGAGCCGCCACCAACTGTGCTTCAGGGTCTGGAACAGCCAAGTCTTCCTCTGTAGGTAACTTGACAGAAGGGTTATGCAGAATATCCAAGAAAGTATTAGGCGGCACCGGCTTTCACTGAGAGCCCAGCCGGCTTAAGGCATCAGCCGCCTCATTCTTTCTACGGTCAAGGTGCTCTACTCGGTAACCCTGAAAATGTCCGGCAATGGCATCAACTTCACGGCGATAAGCCGCCATGAGGGGGGTCCTTGGAATCCCACTTGCCTGATACTTGTTGGGCCACCAAATCGGAGTCGCCAAAGCACCTCACCGGCTTAAGCTCATCTCCTTAGCCATCCAAAGACCATGGAGCAAGGCCTCGTACTCAGCTGCATTGTTAGTACAGGGAAAAATCAACCGTAGTACATAACAAAATTTGTCACCTCGAGGGGAAGCTAACACGACTCCAGCCCCCGAGCCCTCCAATTGCCTGGATCCGTCGAAGTGAATAGTCCAGTATGTGTTATCCGGTTTCTCTTCAGGCATCTGCAGCTCTGTCCAATCATTGATGAAATCTACCAATGCTTGTGATTTGATAGCTGTGCGTGGCACATACTTTAGATCATGAGGCCCAAGTTCAATGGCCCACTTAGTGACTCTTCCTGTGGCTTCTCTGTTTTGGATGATATCTCCTAAAGGAGCAGAACTAACCACAGCGATAGGGTGGCCCTGGAAATATTGCTGAAGCTTCCGGCTTGCCATGAATACCCCATAAACAAGCTTCTGCCAATGTGGATACCGTTGCTTGGACTCAAGTACTTCGCTGACGTAGTAAACCGGTCGCTGAACCGGATGTTCCTTACCCGCCTCCTTGCGCTCCACCACGATGGCCACACTAATGGCTCGTGTGTTAGCAACTATACAATAATAACGGCTCCTTATCAACAGGAGCTGCAAGAACTGGCGGTTCAGCTAACTGTCTTTTCAAATCCTCAAAAGCGGTGTTGGCAGCATCACTCCAGACAAAGTCATCTGTTTTCTTCATCATATGATACAGCGGTATGGCCTTTTCACCCAACCGGCTTATAAATCGACTTAAAGCAGCGATCCGACCTGCCAGACGCTGGACGTCATTTATACATGCCGGCTTAGACAGAGAGGTGATTGCCTTGATCTTCTCCGGGTTAGCTTCAATGCCTCTATGAGAAACCAGAAAACCCAAGAGCTTGCCTGCAGGAACACCGAAGACGCACTTGGCCGGGTTAAGCATCATATTGTAGACCCGGAGATTACCAAAGGTCTCCCTCAGATCGTCTATCAAGGTCTCCTTCTCTCTGGATTTTACCACAATATCATCCACGTAGGCATGAACGTTGCGCCCAATCTGATTATGAAGACAATTCTGTACGCACCGCTGGTAAGTCGCCTGGGCGCTCTTGAGCCCAAACGGCATAGACACATAATAGAAGGCTCCAAAAGGGGTAATGATGCCGTCTTCTCTTGGTCCTTAACTGCCATTTTGATCTGATGGTATCCAGAGTAAGCGTCCAAAAAACTTAAACACTCACAACCCGCCGTAGCATCAATAATTTGATCAATACGGGGGAGAGCAAAAGGATCAGCCGGACAAGCCTTGTTTAAATCCGTATAATCCACACACATACGCCATGTGTCGTTCTTCTTGAGCACGAGCACCGGGTTAGCTAGCCATTTTGGATGAAAGACTTCAACGATGAACCCGGCCGCCAAGAGCCGGGCCGCTTCCTCACCAATGGCTTTCTGCCTCTCCTCATTAAACCGCCGGAGAAATTGCTTGATTGGCTTAAATTTTGGATCAATAATAAGAGTGTGCTCAGCGAGTTCTCTCGGTACACCCGGCATGTCAGAAGGTTTCCATGCAAAGATGTCCCGGTTCTCACGGATGAGCTTGATGAGCGCGCTTTCCTATTTAGGATCCAGATTGGCACTGATGCTGAACTGCTTAGATGAGTCGCCTGGCACAAAGTCAACAAGCTTAGTCTCATCGGCCAACTTAAATTTCATTACCGGCTCATGCTCCGTGGTCGGCTTTTTCAAAGACGTCATATCTGCCGGGTCAACATTATCCTTGTAAAACTTTAATTCCTCTGTCGCACAAACAGATTCAGCATAAGCAGCGTCACCTTCCTCGCACTCCAAGGCTATCTTTCGGCTGCCATGAACCGTAATGGTCCCATTGTGACCCGGCATCTTGAGCTGCAAATATACGTAACACGGCCGTGCCATGAACTTGGCGTAAGCCGGCCGCCCAAATAAAGCATGGTACGGGCTTCTTATGTTGACCACCTCAAAAGTCAGTTTTTCTGCCCTATAGTTGTACTCATCTCCAAAGGCTACTTCCAGCTCGATCTTACCAACTGGATACGCCGACTTACCGGGCACCACACCATGGAAAACAGTATTGGACTGGTTGAGGTTTTTATCAGTTAATCCCATACGACGGAAGGTCTCATAATAGAGGATGTTGATGCTACTGCCTCCGTCCATGAGTACCTTAGTGAATTTATACCCACCAACTTGAGGAGCCACCACCAAGGCTAGGTGACCTGGATTATCAACCCGGGGAGGGTGATCTTCCCTACTCCATACAATCGGCTGTTCAGACCATCGCAAGTAACGTGGAACTGCCGGCTCAACAGCATTCACAGCCCTCTTATGAAGCTTCTGGTCTCGCTTGCACAAACTGGTAGTAAACACATGATACTGTCCACTGTTGAGCTGCTTTGGATGGGTCTGGTATCCCCCCTGCTGCTGCTGCTGATTACCCTGGCCAGATTGCTGGTTAAAACCACCTTGATTACCTTGAGAATTCTGAAAATTGGAATTTGAACCGCCGCCCGGGCCATGAAAGCCTCCGCCACCTGAGCCGCCGTCCTGCCCATTGTTACCGTTGAACATGTTGGAATTCTTGAAAGCTTTCATGATCGCGCAGTCTTTCCATAGATGAGTGGCCGGCTTCTCCCTAGAGCCATGCCTTGGGCAGGGCTCATTTAACAACTGCTCAAGCGTCGGGCCTGACCCGCCAGACCGGGGAGGCTGTCTCCCCTTACGTCGGACATTGTTACCCTGCGTGTTGGTGTTGGCCACAAACTCCATACCATCATCAGCCTTACGCTTATTACCTCCCTGATTCGCCGGGTTATGCTGAGGGCCCTTGCCGTTGCCATTCTTCTTTCCCTTCCCTGTCTTTTCCTCATCAGACGCGGGATCCTTGGTAGTATCAGAGTCGGCGTACTTGACCAGAGCCGCCATTAGCGTACCCATATCGTTGCAATCGCGCTTGAGCCGCCCAAGCTTCATCTTCAGGGGCGCAAAATGACAATTTTGCTCCAACATTAAAACCGCAGAGCCGGCATCCATCTTATCAGACGAATGTATTATTTCCTTGACCCGGCGTACCCAATGGGTCGTAGACTCGCCTTCTTGCTGCTTGCAGTTAGTCAAATCCACAATTGACATAGATTGCCTACATGTATCTTTGAAGTTTTGGATGAACCGGGCTTTCAGCTCTGCCCATGACCCGATGGAATTAGGTGGCAGTCCCTTTAACCAAGTGCGGGCAGTCCCATCCAACATCATGGTGAAGTATTTGGCCATTGCCGCTTCGCTGACCTCCAGCAACTCCATAGCCATCTCGTAGCTTTCAATCCATGCTCCGGGCTGTAAATCAGCCGTGTAATTAGGTACCTTCCTAGGTCCTTTGAAATCTTTGGGCAGACGTTCGTTATGGAGAGCCGGCACCAGACAAGGGACACCTCTGGTCCTCGTAGCTATGCCTGCCTTGATAGAAGCCGTCGGATAAACCGGGAGTGGTTGGTAAGCTATCAGCTGAGCCACCTGCTCCGCCTCTTGACGTGCTCTGTCTTGGTCTACCGCGTTAAAGGCTTCGTTATGCGCCGAGCCGTGGCCAGCTGGCAAGTCACGGCGCCGGACGTTGCTTGAGCCGGTCGCCGAAACCATGTGTCTGCTATAACTTGGGCTCCGGTTCGGACGAGGGGTTGAATGAATCCTGTCCCGGCTATATGAATATGCCTCCTGTTGTGCCAGAGCCGTCTGAAGAAGTTCTCTGACCCTACGGGTTTCGACCGCCGTTGGAGAGTCACCCTCGACTGGGAGAGCCGCCAGTCGCGCCGCTGCAGCGATCATGTTTTCCAACGGATTAGAATAATGACCCGGTGGTATCGCCACGTATTGAGGTGGGGCAGTATTCACACGGGGAGGCCCCATCACTTGCGGCTGAACCGGCGTCCCAGCCCCGGGTGCCGTGATTTCTGGCGGGTTACTGGGCCCTGCACCGGGCGTGTTGAAGAGGTTTTGAGGATCATAAACCGGAGGGAGCCGAGATTGACCCTTCTGATGCCTCCTTCTCATGACCTCATTGGATGCGTTCTGATCCATCGTGAGCCGGAAAGACTGCGCCTGAATCAGTTGAGTCTAGGTGTCCAGAGCCGCCCGTTCTGCAGCCATCCTGATTCCCTCCGCTGCCAGATCTTCCTTGGCTCGTGCTATATCCAGCTTTAACTGTGCCACCTCCGCATCATGTTGAGCTTGATCCGCTGGGACGACCGTGGCGGTTAGCAGGGCAGTCATCTTATCCGTGAGATCCATCAGCACCTGAGCCGGCGAGTGCACAGGGCCTCCTGCCCCAGCGGCGGAGTTTTGAACAGGTTGCGTGCCGGCCATGAAGATTCCAACCCGGCTCGGTGGCTCAAAGGGGTCCGGAATACTGTCGCCATTGGAACAACCCCCGAGCCTGCCGTCTCGAAGTTGATACAACGAGTCCATCTCACCTGTGGATGATTCATCATCAGAGCAGATAGCCGTCTCATCGCTAGATCTAGATCCTTCAGAGAGTCCTCCGTGAATGCATCCCACGAAAGCACGCTTCAAGGCGGGCAGAGTCCGGGCGGGTCTCGCACGCTGAGCCGTCTCGATGAGGTCGGTGCAGATGTTCGGCTCAGGGCCCGGCTCGTCGATCTTGCCAATGAAAACGTGGATTCCGCCGAAGGGGACCCGGTACCCGTACTCGATTGAGCCGGCGTCGGGGCCCCAGCGTGCGTCGTTGATGTAGAGCTTGCCGCGACGACTCTTTGTCATCCGGCCCACAGCGTATCCCTTGAGCCCTTCGAAGCTTCCCTTCAAGAACTCAAATCCACCGTGCGCTGGCCCCACGGTGGGCGCCAACTGTCATGGAATAGTCACGGCAGATGCCCTTGTGAAAGGGCTTTGTCGTGGAGCCATCGCAACTAGGAAGCTTAAAGGGGTTAAAGCGGGACAAAGGACACGAGGGTTATACTGGTTCGGCCCCTTACGGTGAAGGTAAAAGCCTACTCCAGTTGAGGTGGAATTACTAGGGTTTCGATGACCAGGGAGCGAATCCGCCATGCCTGGCTACCGATTTAATGTTATCTCTCTTAAGCCGCCGGCGGGTCATCCCCTTATATACACGGGCTGACGTCCCACGGCCTAGAGTGTCCCGGCCGGCTTATAAACAGTATCCAGCTTGGTAACTAGTTAATCTTGCCTTACAACACAAGTCACGCCATTACGGCGGTTTATCACTACGGGCCTTAAATCACCTATGGGCTTTAGGCCCTTTATTGAACCGCCATCTTCAAGCTTTGATATTGGGCTTCATATGATGAATTACCATAACGTAACCCGGCCCCTCCTGGGCGGGTTACGCCAGTAGTTATATCCCCAACAGGAAGCGATCCTTGCGAAGGTGTAGCCACACAAGATCTCCAACATTGAACATCATGGGTTGCTTGCTGACGTTTAGCTTGGTCGCGAGTCGTTGTACTTAGCGCTCGATGGTGTTCCTTGTATCTTCATGCATCTTCTTGAGGAAGTTGACTCGGGCACTCGCGTCCATGTGTGTGCGCTCTTGTAGTGGTAGAGGTAGAATGTCCAATGGGGACAATGGATTGAAGCCATAGACAACCTCGAAGGGGGACTTGCCGGTAGTCGAATGTCTTGCTCGGTTGTAGGCGTACTTGGCGAAGGGTAGGCACTCCTCCCACTCATTGATGTTCTTCTTTATCAACACGCGTAGTAGAGTGGAGAGCGTGCGGTTCGTCACCTCCGTTTGGCTGTCGGTTTGTGGATGGTATGCCGAAGAGAACAAAAGCTTGATTCCGAGCTTGGCGCACAAGGTCTTCCAAAAGTAACTCAAGAACTTGACGTCGCGGTCCGAGACAATCGTCTTTGGCACTCCATGAAGTCGCAAGGTTTCCCTACAAAACAAATTTGCAACATGTGAAGCATCGTCTATCTTGTTGCAAGGAATGAAATGAGCCATTTTGGAGAATCGGTGCACAACAACAAAAACGAAATCCTTGCCATTTCTAGTTCTAGGCAAACCAAGCACAAAGTCCATGCTAATATCTTCCCATGGGTGATATGGAATTGGAAGTGGCATATAGAGGCCATGAGATTGCGCTTAGACTTAGCTTTGCAACATGTAGAGCATCGGTTGGTGAAGCGATTGACGTTGCGAAACATCTTGGGCCAAAAGTAGTTCTTGGAGAGCATAGCAAATGTCTTGTCGCGTCCAAAGTGTCCCATGAGTCCGCCTCCATGAGATTCCTGCAAAAGCAACAAGCGAAGAGAGGACTCGGGAATGCAAAGTTTGTTAGCTCTCATAAGATATCCATCTTTGATGTAGTATCGATCCCAAGAAGTATGCGTCAAACACTTGGCATAAGGAATAGCAAATGTAGGATCATGCTCATACAAGTTTTTTATGTGCTCAAAACCAATGACATTTAACTCAAGTTGAGTGACAAGCATGCATATACGGGAAAGTGCATCCGCCACAACATTTTCCTTACCTTTAATGTACTTGATGACATAAGGAAATGATTCAATAAATTCACTCCATTTAGCATGACGCTTATTCAATTTAGTTTGACCCTTAAGGTATTTAAGCGTTTCATGGTCGGTATGGATGATGAACTCATGAGGGCGTAGGTAATGTTCCCATTCATGCAAAACTCGCACTAAAGCGTATAGCTCTTTGTCATAGATGGGGTAATTGAGTTGTGCTCCGGAGAGTTTCTCACTAAAGTATGCAATGGGGGGCTTCTCTTGCGTTAACACACCTCCTATGCCATTACCACTAGCATCGCAATGAATTTCAAAAGGTTTGTCAAAATTGGGTAATGCAAGCACGGGAGCATGAGTAAGAAAATTCTTAAGCTCATTGAAAGCTATGTCTTGGGATGTTCCCCAAACAAACGGTGCATTTTTCTTACTCAAATCATGCAAAGGTGAAGCAATGGTGCTAAAATCCTTCACAAATCTACGGTAGAAACCGGCTAAACCAAGAAAACTAAGCACTTGTTGCAAATTGGTTGGTTGGGGCCAAGTTTTAATAACACTGATCTTAGATTCATCAACATGAACACCCTTAGAAGATACTACGAAACCCAAGAAAACAAGCTTATCAACACCAAAAAGGCATTTTTCCATATTAGCATAAAGTTGCTCTTTTCGAAGAGTTTGTAGCACGGTGCGAAGGTGGGTGACATGCTCTTTGAGAGATTTGCTAAAAACGAGGATATCATCAAAGTAGACAACAACAAATTCATCAATGTAAGGGTGAAACACGTAATGCATAAGACGCATGAAGGTACCGGGTGCTTCCGATAAACCCATAGGCATGACTAACCACTCATATAGATCAAACTTTGTTTTGAAAGCGGTTTTCCATTCATCACCCTCTTGTATGCGGATTTGATAAAAAGTGGCACCGCTAAGCTCATCAAGCATATCATCAAGGCGTGGAATGGGGTACCTATATCGAACGGTGATAGAATTGATAGGTCTACAATCAGAGCACATGCGAAAGCTACCGTCTCGTTTTGGCACAAGAATGACCGGTACGGCACAAGGACTCAAACTTTCACGCACATGTCCATGATCTATGAGATGCTTTACTTGCCTTTGTATTTCTTTGGTTTCTTCGGGGTTGACGCGGTAGGGAGCTTTGTTTGGAAGCAGTGCTCCGGAGATGAGATCGATTCGGTGCTCAATGCCTCGTAGTGGAGGTAGACCCGGAGGTAGCTCATTGGGGAAAACATCTTGGAATTCCTGCAATAAAGAAGATAACACCAAAGGTAGATTGTGAGAGTTGTTAGTTTTTGGTGCCTCGTCCTTGCACAATAGGACATAGTGTAGGACACTTGATGGGTTCTCACACACTTCTCTCATCTCACGTTTGGTGGCAAAGAGAACTAAGTTTTTCATGTCGCTCATCGTGGAGGCACTCAATTTTGGCTTGTGCCGCTCACTCTCTTTTAGGTGGTTCGCTCTCTCACTATTCTCTCCATGATGGGTGTTTTGCTTGTCGGCGAGCACTTGACTTGGAGACATAGGACGTAGCAAAAACTCTTTCCCTTTCATCTTGAAGCTATAGTGATTTGTACGCCCATTGTGAATGACACCTCGGTCAAATTGGCATGGCCGTCCAAGAAGGAGGTGGCACACGGTCATCGGAAGGACATCACACTCCAAAGTGTCTTCATAGGTGCCGATCTTGAAAGAGACTTGTACTCTATGCTCGACTTGTATGGTGCCGGTGTCGCTTAGCCATTGAACCTTGTAGGGGTGCGGGTGCTTCATCTTGAACAATTGGAGTTTGGAGCATAGTACTTCACTTGCTAAGTTATGGCAACTCCCTCCATCCATGATGACCTTGACAGACCGTCCATTGATGCCGGCCTTTGTGTGGAAGATATGGCATCTTTGATCTTCGTCTTATTGATTTTGAAGAGTCAAGACCTTGGTGACAACAAGAGCGGGACTTGAGTCTTCGTCACAAAAGATGTGATCATCTTCTTCTTCATTTTCACTTGTCGGTGCATGGCCACTTGCTCAAGGGCTTCCATTTCTCCTTCACTCATGGAGTCACAGGTTCCGTCGTCGTTGAGGATCATGGTGTGCTTGTTTGTGCACTTGAAGGACTTGTGGCCTCGGCCTCCGCATGTGAGACATTTGATGGAACTCGTCTTGATGGTCTCATCGGTTGGGGTGGATGATGATGAAGCTTTCTTGAAGTTGCTTGTAGGAGGACTACTTGAGCTTGTCGAAGTTTTCTTGTAACTTGACTTGTCGCCGTTGCTTGTAGTGGGAGTCGTCGAAGCTTGATTGTTGGAGAAGCTGTAGGACTTGGATGAGGACTTGGCATACTTGAAGTCGTCTTGGACTTGCTGTTCCGCTTTCGTAGCTTGATGCACTAGCTCGATGAGGTTTGAGTATGTTTGGAAGTCGGCAATCTTCTTGATAGGGTGATTGAGTCCATTCAAGAAACGCGCCATAGTTTGCTCATCATCTTCTTTGACATTGGCTCGTATCATGGCAATCTCCATTTCCTTGTAGTATTCTTCAACGCTCTTGGTTCCTTGCTTGAGTTGTTGGAGTTTATTGAAGAGGTCGCGGTTGTAGTAGTTTGGCACGAATCGTGCTCTCATGACATCCTTCATTTGTTCCCAAGTGGTGATGGGTGGTTCACCTCTTGCCGCTTGGCTCTCAATGACTTGTTCCCACCAAATGAGGACGTAGCTTGGAATTCGAGGGATGCCATTGCGATATTCTTCTCTTCTTCGTAGTTGTGCAAGCGGAAGATTTTGTCAACCTTCAATGCCCATGATATGTACCCTTCGGGGTCATTGCTTCCGGTAAACTTGGGCATGGTGAACTTTAGCTTGCCATATCGTTGCTCTTCATTGTGTTGGGGTCGGGGATGATGACGCCCATGTTGGTGAGGATTGACAATCTCATGTTGCTCTTGGCGAGGAGGGTTGTCGACCTCATGTTGCTCTTGGTGAGGAGGGGGTCCATTGTTTTCTTGCTCTCGACGGACTTGACGTTCTTGTCTCGGTTGAGTAGGAGCTTGTCTATCTTGACGAGGAGCTTGTCGATCTTGACGAGGAGCTTGTCGATGCACACGTGCTTGGTAAATCCTTTCTTGATGTAGTCGAGCTTGTCGGCCTCGATTGGCTACGGCACGGCTTGAATCTTGAAGGGCACGTTGCACCTCAAGTGCTTGAGCTTCACGTAGTTGTTGTTCTTGACGTTGCGCCTCGGCGTCTTGTGCATCTTGATGTTGTCGCGCTCGCTCCACTTATTCTTGTTGTCATTGGCATTGCCGTTCTTGTGCTTATGCGAAAGCAGCTTGGTTTTGACGATGTCGATGCTCTTGAGAGTCGGTGTCGTCTAGAGGATTGCCGTTAGCTTGACGGTCTTGACGCGCGGCACGACGAAGAGTATTCGATGTCGGTGTACTTGAACTAGAGAGGGTGTCTTCGGAGTGTCGACTTGAGCGGCTCCGTCTTGAGGAGGACAAAGTTGTAGAAGAGCGGACCATCATGGTTTGGATATCTTCTTTGAGGGAACTCATGGGTGTGTCGAAGTAGTGTCTTGTACGTTGCTCGGATTGTCGTAGGTCGGTGGCGAGATTGTCGATGCGGTCGCCCAAAGCAAGTTGTTCTTGATGCAAAGCCCGATGTGCACCAAATAGTTGAGTCTTGGTGACGTAGGATGACATGTCGTCGTCTTGCTCCAAGAAGAGTGGGTTGGTAGAAGTACTTGGCATATCCATCATTCCAAACAAATATATGTGAGTGGGAGAAAGAGAAGAACCAATACCAAATGTACCTTGACCGATGTTGAAAATGGGTCAAAGATCACTCCAATGTGTAGCAAGGAAATAGCACAATTGGTACCAATTCTTGTCGGTTCTCACACCTACACAAGTGAAAGCTTATGGTGGAGCTTGGTTAGGATGGTGGCACAAAAATTTGATGCAATTGTAAGTGAGACTCAATAATGTTGGAAAAGATTCGCGACTTCTAAATGCAACAAGTAGACCAATAGCAAGATATGGTACACGGAAACACACACGCAAATAGATAAGTGGTGTTGAGCAACCAAGGATGAGCCAAAATTTGGAATCCACCAAGATGCTCTTGTTGCACAACACTAGAGAGACGCTAGCACGATTGCACAATAGGCGGATATGAACTTGTGCACAACCTACTAAGCAAAAATGCAACGACTTCTATCCCAAGTATGCTATATGTATGATGTTTCTATGCTTTTGATCCAAGATGATCGAGTATGACAATCTTAATGGTGTATGATGCTATGGTTCTTGCTTATAAGCTCTTTGCTTATCTTTCCCTTTTGCTTAAACACTTGTTTGGCTCTTTGTTGTTTGAGCTCTTTTCTCATGCAATGCTTCACGAACCAAGATAGCAATTGTGTATGCGAAGACAACTTTGTGACACAAGAGATGATACCAAAATATGCAACACAATGATGGTATGTAAGCTATGGGAAGTATGATCACTAATATGCACAAGTCACGTTGCCGGCAATACTCAAAGGCTAGTCTCGATGGGTAAGCTACGCAAAAGTAAGGCCATGGGGTTATCAATGCAAATGCAAGAGAGTATGATGATTATCACGATACCAAAGTGATACCAAGGTGAGGTTGATACCACAATTGTGATGTAGCCGTTCGTAGTAGTCCTTGGCGAAGATGAGCGATGGTGATGTTGATGCCGAACCGTACCTAGATAGCCTAAACACAATAGGACACGGAAACCACAACTCAAATTCTCAAAGCAAAATGGGTCAAAATTGTCGGAAGGGTAGCGGGAAAGGCTATGGTGGTGCTATGCGGAAGTGGTGGTGGTATGCGGAAGTGTATGTGGGCACCGGGACAAAGTTGGACGAAAGTTAAGCGGTAAACAGAGTGAAGGATGGAAGTGAAGCTGTCAGGGGCCGGATGTCCGGGGCTGGCCGGATGTCCGGGCTGTCGGGCCGGATGTCCGGGCTCGGGCTCCGTGTACGAACTCGAAGAGCACCGCATGGAGAGGTCAAATCCGGGGCAAAATTCGGAAGATTTTGTGGATGGAATTTGGGAAAAAGATGGGGAAAAGCTAGATCTACCTGCAACACACGAAATCCGCAGATCAAATCCAACAAAACTTCATCACACCAACAAATACCAAAAACAATTGGGGCTATTTTTGTGGGGCAATTTTCGGATTAGGACGAAAAACAACAAAATCAAGCTAGAAAACAAAGAGAGGGGGCTCCGAAATCGTGATCAATGTGGCTCATGATACCAAGATGATGTAGGGCGGAACCTTAGGTGGCCGATCTTTCACGAAAGGAGCGGATCCCTACGAAGAACGTGATGCACACGAGGGGAAACATGAGGGAAACACGAGAGGAACACGAGAGAAATCACTCAACCAACAAGAATAGATCACACATGCGGTAGATCGATGAAAGCAAAGGTAAGATACAAGATCCAAGTCCAACAAAGGACGATACAAAGGTAACCGGTTTTTCTCCGTAAGGAGGTCTTGATGGGGGCCTCCCAAGTGGGGGTCTTGAATCCAAGGTGATCTTCTCCGTAGAGGGGCCGCGGTCTCTCTCGTGGAGTAGATCCGATATGGATGAGCAAAGCTCTATCTCTAAATGAGCTAATCCTTTGCTAACCCTAGAAAGAGGAAGGGGTGGAGTATATATAGTCTAGGGGGGGCGAAGGGGTACATGGGCTTCGGCCCTTTACTGTGCGCAGACAGACGGAGCCGGATGTCCGGGCGTCGGGCCGGATGTCCGGGGCTTCAGGAGGGGCCGGATGTCCGGGCTGGCGGTGCAAACTTCTGTAGTCTCTGGATAGGCGGGGTTAGATGTCCGGGCGAGAGGCCGGATTTCCGGGGCTTCCGGAGGAGCCGGATATCCGGGGCATGGGGCCGGATGTCCGGGCCCTGTAGTACTTCGCTGGCTGGGCTGCTGCTGTTGTTGATGTCTCCAGCGGCCGGATGTCCGGGGCTGGGGCCGGATGTCCGGGCCCTGGAGCTGTCTTCTTCTCCTTCCGGCGGTTCTCTTCATCCGTGAACTTGGTGGCTTGTCTGTCTTCACGTGCATCCTTGGGAGGTTCCTCTTGACACCTAATCATGCATAGCATATCGGACTTAGGTAGTAGCCATGTCTCGAGTGGATCATATGTGATATCACTAAGGAAGTCACCTCGTTCTCGAGAGCTCTAGCTCGTGCTCGTGTCATAGGTCCTCTTGGCTCTTGATGAGACGATGGTAGGTCCATGGGGATGATCGTTGGATGCTCCGCATCATGAGTGCATCAAGCTCGTGAAGTGGGCTGCTTGCTGTTAATGTTCTGTCAATGCTGAAACTGTTATATTATGTTGCTATCGTTGCTTGATGCTACCAATTAATCCATGCATATTATGGAGATGTTCACTAAGGATGTTTTGCTCTACATGTGATGCTCTATCAATACATGCCCTTGGTTGCCTTTATAGCCTGCCGTAGCTTGTTGTAATCTTGCTCTCAAATTGCTAAATAATGTTGCTGTCAGCCTGTTAACATTAAGTTCAGTTTTGCCATGTGTTTTGCTAGTGGTCCATGCACCCTATGAACTTGCTATTGCCATTCATAGCTTCATGAACATGTCTTATTACTGTTGGTTACCTTGTCATGTTTTCTAATTCTCTGTAGTGAGTTGTACAAGCTCACCAACATGCCTACTTATCGTTGCTTCTGCCATGTACTGTTATTTTCACCGTCTGAATCTGTCATATCATTTGCCATGTTTGCATGGGTGCTACCATCTTTTCTGTTGATCTTTGGAATAAGTTCAGTAAGGGAGTTTTGTTAATTGTCTTTATTTTTAGCATGCCATGCTTTTGTCTGCCGTGATAAGTTCCTGTAGCATGTTGTTTGATAGCTCTAAACATTGGAACCTGATTTTATTTCTGTCATGCTCAGTGATTTTCTATGGTCTGTGAAACTGTTATTATTTGCAATCTTTCCATGTCCTTTTGAGTATGTTCTGGTGGTTTCTAGAGATATCTCAGTGCTCATGTTTTGTCATGCTTTACCTGTACATCACGTCCATGCCAATTTTCTTCATGTTGGGGTGCTGTAACATATCCTTCTGATGTTTGTAAGATGCCTAGTTGCTGTTTTGGACAGCTTGTCCTTTAAACTTGTTTCATGTGCATGTGTTGAACCGTTGCTCCGTTTTGAGTGTGCTATATATGAAACTTGCTTAGTTTTGCATGTAGCTTCATATTACCTTGTTGCATCCATGTTTTGAGGTGTGCGCTTGATGTTTGAATGCATTTTGCATCAATGCCATGTTTAACTTGTTTTGCTCATATCTTCTAGGCCGTAGCTCCGAATTAAATGAACTTTATATGTATCTTGACTAGAATTTCGTGTATATCATCTTGGTGCATCTTAACTTGCTATTTAATAACCTGAACATAAGTTTTATTCAGATCTGGACCAATTTCGAAATTTGCATATGGGGACTTACCGGAATTGTTACATGTTGCTTCCGGCCTCATTTAAACTTGCTTTGATGTGTTGTTCTTATATGCATCATTTCTTGCCATGAGTAGCTTCATGTAGCCTTGTCATGCATCATACTTGGGTTAGCATCATGTCTTGTTTATCTGTTGTGTGTTTACCATGTTGTTTGCTTCTTTCCGGTTGTGCTTCTTCTCGGTAGTTCCCATTTTGTTGCGTTCGTGAGGATCCGTTCGACTATGCTTGGTTCGTCTTCGTGGCTTCATCTTCTTCATGGACTCGTTCTTCTTCCTAGTGGGATTTCAGGCAAGATGACCGTCACCTTGGATCTCACTACTATCATTGCTATGCTAGTTGTCTCGATGCTATCGCTATGTCGCGCTACCTACCACTTGTTGTCAAGCCTCCCAAATTGTCATGAAAACCTCTAACCTTTTCATCCTTCCTAGCAAACCATTATTTGGCTATGTTACCGCTTTGCTCAGCCCCTCTTATAGCGTTGCTAGTTGCAGATGCAGTTGTAGGTTGTTCCATGTTGGAACATGGATATGAACTTTGTTGGGATATCACAATATCTCTTATTTAATTAATGCATCTATATACTTGGTAAAGGGTGGAAGGCTCGGCCTTATGCCTGGTGTTTTGTTCCACTCTTTCCGCCCTAGTTTCCGTCATACCGGTGTTATGTTCCTTGATTTTGCATTCCTTACGCGGTTGGGTGTTATGGGAACCACTTGACAGTTTGCTTTGAATAAAACTCCTCCAGCAAGGCCCAACCTTGGTTTTACATTTGCCTCACCTAAGCCTTTTTCCCTTGGGTTTCCGGAGCCCAAGGGTCATCTTTATTTTAACCCCCCCGGACCAGTGTTCCTCTGAGTGTTGGTCCAAACCGGGCGATATCCGGCGCCCCCTAGGCAACCAGGGTCTATGCCAACCCAACGTTCTGCCCATCCGGTGTTCCCTGAGAACGAGATATGTGCGACTCCCATCGGGATTTGTCGGCACATCGAGCGGTCTTGCTGGTCTTGTTTTACCATTGTCGAAATGTCTTGTAACCGGGATTCCGAGACTGATCGGGTCTTCCCAGGAGAAGGAATATCCTTCGTTGACCGTGAGAGCTTGTGATGGGCTAAGTTGGGACACCCCTGCAGGGTATAAACTTTCGAGAGCCATGCCCGCGGTTATGTGGCAGATGGGAATTTGTTAATATCCGGTTGTAGAGAACTTGACACTTGACTTAATTAAAATGCATGAACCGCGTGTGTAACCGTGATGGTCTCTTTTCGGCGGAGTCCGGGAAGTGAACACAGTTTTGGGGTTATGTTTGACGTAAGTAGGAGTTCAGGATCACTTCTTGATCATTACTAGTTGGCGACCGTTTGCTTAGCTCCTCTTCTCGCTCTTGTCTCGTAAGTTAGCCACCATACTTTGCTTAGTCGCTGCTGCAACCTCACCACTTTACCCCTTCCTTACCCATTAAGCTTTGCTAGTCTTGATACCCATGGTAATGGGATTGCTGAGTCCTCGTGGCTCACAGATTACTACAACAACAGTTGCAGTTACAGGTTATGCGATGCTCATAGATTACTACAACAACAGTTGCTAGTCTTGATACCCATGGTAATGGGATTGCTGAGTCCTCATGGCTCACAGATTACTACAACAACAGTTGCTAGTCTTGATACCCATGGTAATGGGATTGCTGAGTCCTCGATTTCTTGTTTTGGAGATCTTCTTCTTCGTCGATCTTGGGTTAGGTTCCTGGTCGGCAGCCTGGGTTAGCAGGGTGGATATTGTTTGAGTTTCTGTTTATGTTCCATCCGTACTCGGATGTTGTTCTCTTGTATGGTATTGTTGTATTCTTGGGGCGTTGTGTCTTTTGTATGTATCCCCATCTATTATGTAATGTTGATGTAATGATATCCACCTTGCAAAAGCGTGTCAATATGCGGTTCTATCATTGGTGGGACCTTCGAGTCTCTTTAGGATAGTATCGCATATTGGGCGTGACAGGGTCCCCAGACTTGCATGCCTGCGGCCCACGGCGTGGCTAAGTTAGCGGGCCGTACGGCCCATCTTCGTCAACAAAGCATCCAAGACCCTCGCGAGGGGCCAAGCCTCGCGAGACGGACGACGCAAGACCTCCTCAGGAGTGGCCTAGCCAGGCAGGCTCCCGAGGAGCGGAGATATCAAGGCGGGGCAAACCTCACAAGGCTTTCGTGACGTGAGCCATGATCATCGACACCAGGCGGGTGCCAGCGCATGCAGCGTCCTTGTTTCCTCTTTGGTGTTAAGGAGGCAAGCGCAGGCGAGGAGTACCGAGGCATCAGGCAAATGTTGCCATATCGGTGCAACGAGACCAAGACCAGAAGGACGGCGAGACGGAGGTCATCGTGGAGCCCAAGACGGCGTCATCACTAGAGCCTTTTTGCTGGTGAAGACTACTTTTGTCAGGATAGCTTGTACTAGCTGTCCCCCTTCAAATTTGCCCGCCGTTGTTGGCTCCCTTCCCGCTCAATATTTGGGGAGAGGACCAGGGCCTATATAAGTAGAACTAGCCACCACAGTAGAGGCATCTGATGGCATCGAAACTTGATTTGATCCGATCGAGTAGTTCATCGAGCTCTCACCCACTAGTCCACAGAGCACAAGAACACCACAACCTCAGGAGGTTGTTCTTCCCCTTGTACTATTCACCATCAGCCCAAGAGGCAATCCACCACCACCACACTGGAGTAGGGTATTACACCACAACGGTGGCCCGAACCATTATAAATCTCGTGTCTTTCTGCGTTGCGAGTTCGTCGAGTTCGTGCGCAAGATCTTAGTGAGCTAGGGCGTGGATCGGTAGGAGGGAAGACTTTGCACGCACCCCAGAGTTTGAACCTTAAGGGTTTTGCCGGAACCCCACATCCAACAATACCTACCGTCGCTGTGCTCATCATCCCTTCCTATTTGGGGAAATACCGACGTAGCTTCAAGCCGCATCAGCTTTGTTTAACTTTCTAAAATGAATTACCATTTTATAGCCTATAAAAATTCTTTGTGGAATAACTTCATTCTTATCATTAGGGACAACGGTAATACCTCATTTCTTAGGGACACAATGAACAAGACTTACCCATCTACTATCAGCTATGGGATAGATTATACCTGCTTCCAGAAGTTTTAATATTTCCGTTCTTACCACTTCCTTAATTTTCAAATTTAACCGACGTTGGTGATCAACAATGGGTTTAGCATCAGGTTCCATATTAATCTTGTGCTGACATAGAGTGGGACTAATTCCCTTTAAATCATCAAGAGTGTATCCAATAGCAGCTCGGTGCTTCCTTAGAACTTTCAATAATCTTTCTTCTTCATGTTCTGAAAGGTTAGCACTAATAATAACATGGTATATCTTCTTTTCATCAAGATAAGCATATTTCATAGTGTCTGGCAATTGTTTTAATTCAAACACAGGATCACCTTTAGGTGGAGGAGGACCTCCTAGTTTTCAAGAGGCAAATTGTGTTTAAGCAATGGACGTTGTTCAAAGAAAATATGATCTATTTCATTTCTTTCATGCATATGTAAATCATTTTCATGGTCTAGCAAATATTGTTCTAGAGGATCAGTAGGTGGCACAACAATAGAAGCAAGACCAATTGTTTCATCCTTACTAGGCAATACTTTTTCATGAAGCTTTCTACTAAACTTGGCTAAATTAAACTCACGAGACTTGTTACCAAAACTAACACCGACAGTTTGTTTCTCACAATCTATTTTAGCATTAACGGTGTTCAAGAAAGGTCTACCAAAGATAATGGGACAAAATTCATCTTATGGGGAACCAAGAACAAGAAAATCACTAGTGTATTTTATTTTCAAACACAAGACTTCAACATCTCTAACAATCCCAAGTGGTGTGATGGTGTCTCTATTAGCAAGTTTAATAGTGGCGTCTATTTCTTCTATTTCAGCGGGTGCTACGTCATTCATAATTTCTTGATATAAAGTAAAGGGAATAGCACTCACGCTAGCACCTATGTCACATAAACCATGATAACAGTGATCTACTATTTTAACTGAGACAACGGGCATGCCAACAACGGGTCTATGATTATCCGTTCAATCGGGTTTGGCAATTCTAGTAGCTTCATTACAGAAGTAAATCACATGCCCATCTATATTTTCTTCTAAGAGATCCTTAACCATAGCAAAACTAGGATCTACTTTAATTTGTTCATCAGGTTTAGGTGTTCTAATATAAATTTTGTTGAGCACAGTTGAAACTTTAGCATGTTTCTTTATCCTAACAGAGAAAGGTGGTTTCTCCATATAAGCAGTAGGAACAACTGGATCAACATTATAAAGTATAGTTTCCTCTTTAGCTAGTTCCGATTCTTTAATTTGTTCTTTAAGAGGTGGGTGATATTTAAACCACTTCTCTTTAGGGAGATCAACATGAGTAGTAAATGACTCACAAAAGGAGGCTACTATCTCATAGTCAAGTCCATGTTTAGTGCTAAACTTTTGAAAAGCATCGGTATTCATAAAAGATTTAACACAATCATACTTAAGCTTAGTACCGGACTCTTTACCTTCGTCGAGTTCCCAATCTTCAGAGTTGCGTTTAATTCTTTCCAAAAGATCCCACTGGAATTCAATAGTCTTCTTTATAAAAGAACCAGCACAAGAAGTATCAAGCATGGATCGATCATTATGAGAAAGCTGAGCATAAAAATTCTAGATAATAATTTCTCTTGGGAGCACATGATTGGGGTGTGAATATAATATTGACTTAAGCCTCCCCCAAGCTAGAGCGATACTTTCTCCTTCACGAGGCCAGAAATTATATATGTAATTCTGATCACGATGAACTAGATGCATAGGATAATTTTTTCGTGGAACTCCAATTTCAATCGATTCCAATTCCAAGATCTAATATCATCGTATAGCCTATACCATGCAAATGATTTTCCCTTCAAAGATAAAGGTAAACCTTCTTCTTAACTTCATCTCCAGGTAAACCTGCAACCTTAAACAATTCACAAATTTGTTCCACATATATCAAGTGCATATCAGGATGTTCGGTTCCATCTCCTGCATAAGGATTAGCTAGCAGTTGTTCTATCATACCCAAAGGAATTTCATATTCAATATTTTCATTAGTGTCACGACCGGATTTTTGGGATAATAATTTCCCAGAAAATGGCCTTTGTGCTCACCAGCCCCAGGATTACTGTTAGCTGATGAGACACCAACTTGATACAAGAATTCCAAGCAAGGAACAAAAATATGTAGTACAAGACCATTGTGGCCTAGGAGTACAACATTGGGTTTCTAGTGGTTGCTGGCGGAAGCGGTTCGCGGTACATCTGCGTCTATGGGACACCATTTCCACAAGAACAGCTGACCAGGATAACTCCTATCTTTGCAAGGCTGCTATCGTCAATACGTAGGTTCCGAGGCTGTCACCGCGATGCTTATCTCCATGCGCGAAAATCTGGCCAAGACAATAGCCAGGGACAAGCCAGTGAGTTGGTTTGAATGTACTCGCAAACATTAAGAACACGGGTATAATATAACAGGAGATAATCATACTCCGAAACATTTATGATGATAAGTCTGCCATGAAGTAAACAGAAAACTGTGATGCACGCGTGCAGAGAAAATATGGACGTGCAATACGGAAGTAAAGGAAATGCACTGAGCGAGTGTTTAAAATGACTCCTCGAAAGGTTGCAAATAAATTAATGATGCCGCAGTCGGGCGTCGGAGCGAGACCACAGAAAGGGCTTATAAAAGATAATCAAACAACAAGCATGCCGCAGTCGGGCGTCTGAGCGACACCACATAAAGGGCTTATAAATAAACAACAAGCATGCCGCAGTCGGGCGTCTGAGCGACACCACAGAAAGGGCTTATAAAAGATAATCAAACAACAAGCATGCCGCAGTCGGGCGTCTGAGTGACACCACATAAAGGGCTTATAAATAAACATCAAGCATGCCGCAGTCGGGCGTCTGAGCGACAGCACAGAAAGGGCTTATAAAAGAATAATCACAGTGAATATCCAGGAGGTAGAACCATC
>NC_057799.1:364468255-364476046 GCF_018294505.1 Triticum aestivum
GCATGCCGCAGTCGGGCGTCTGAGCGACACCACATAAAGGGCTTATAAATAAACAACAAGCATGCCGCAGTCGGGCGTCTGAGCGACACCACAGAAAGGGCTTATAAAAGAATAATCACAGTGAATATCCAGGAGGTAGAACCATCCCAGGGATACTCAATAAAATACATAATGTAAATGGTTAGTCCATATTAATAATAAAATTAAAACATGATCCTCAGATGTCACAGGTCATAAACAAAAATCTAGTCTAGCCGTTTCTCCATCCGAAGACCGTCACTGAGTTCTAGCTAATTCGTTCTCCATCCGAATACCGTTACTATGATCCAGTTAGCCGTGTCTCCATCCGAAAACCGTCACTGAGTTTTAGTTAAATCGTTCTCCATCCGAATACCGTTACTAGATTTCACTCAGACTCTGGTCCGTACTCATGAACATGGCTATCCAAAAGATATGACCTCTGCAGAGGGTGTACTCTTCACCCACGAGTAACAGATTTATTTAGCCCATCGGGACTAATTCCGCCTACGGCCTTTTAATTGAAAACACGCCCAACCTGCACACACCAGCTTAACTCACCGGTGTCTGGAATCACCCACGACACCCGCCAAGCAAAACTCTAAGTGGGGAGGCTACAACCTCGACGTAGCATGGGATCAAATTTATATTCGCGCGCTCTAAGGGGTGCCCCCCCTCTCGGTCCCAACCGGAAACACCCATGCCCCCGGACCAAGTGGCATGCCTACCGGAGGCCTCCGGTATCTTCCACTATGGCCTCTCTGTACGGTGTGTGCTTTGGTAAGGGGTTGACAACTTACTGAACCATACCCCGTCTGCGACAGGGACAAGTGGTGGTACCAACAAATAGGGAAGCTACTGATCAAGACTCGACCTACGACCGACTCAGGTGGTCCAAGTGTCCTCCAACAATATTACCATTAAAGGAATAAATCACCACTCATCAAGCCTCACCATGCCATACCGGACATACTCGTCTCGACGAGGGACTAGGGAAAAGCTCATGTCTACCCAAGACCACGACTTTCCTGGCTTCCTTCCGGTATGCATGAGGAGCTCACGAGGATGATCCAAATCACTAGCGTATCCATTGCTGACCACAAAATATCTCCAAAAAGCACTCATGCACGAGACTTTATCGTTACATAAAGATAACGCATACTCCAAGTCAAATGGTGTTGTAATCGTATCAGAACACCACAACAAAATATTATGCCAGAGTCCAGAAATGCTTGCCTTCAAGAGTATGCAAAGGATGCACTTTTCGAAAGCTTTCTCTTCTCTCCATTATCCCTATTTTGCAAAATATCCAAATAACAAATATTTCAAACACAGTATAAAAAGTTGTCTCAAATATTTTTGAAATAAATCTTAAAATAAACTAGATGAAATTTGGGAGAGGTAGGAAAAAGATTCAATTCATTTGGAGTTTTATTTTAAAAGTTATAGCTGGTCAAAGTCTGGTCAAAACTCTGTTTTTAATAAAACCAGAAAAAGGAAAACGCTTCGAGGGGAATACGCTTTCGGGGTAGGGGGGACGTACTCCGTGGGTATACGCTTTCACTTAAACAGAGGAGACGGCGCGCGGGTCACTGACAGTGGGTCCAAAGGGCCCACTGGTCAGGTTTGACCGTTCCTCCCTCTCCCTCCTCTTCTCTGCCCGACGGGAGCGGGACTCCGGCGATCGCCGTCGACGAACGGCAGCGCCTCACGGGCATCCGAGGGCGGGGATGGAACGGCCAGACTGGGGTGGTCCTCTAGGTGGTCGCTGGGTCGTCGGGGGTGGGAGAAATCGCCGGCGGCGAGCTCCGCGGCGGAGGGGGCTACGGTGGTGAAGTGGTTTTTGGGCTCCGGTGGTCTCCGATCGAGGTAGGGTTTCTGGGCAGCTCCGCAAGGACAAGGGGAAGCTACTGGTGGCGCTGGTTGGGCGAGAGAGTGGCTGGCTGCGACGTATTTCACCGGAGTTCGGCGGCGGCCGAACTGGCCGGAGTTGGTGAAGACGGTCTTTTCCGGTCAATCCACTGCTAGGGAAGCTCTACCGGGAGGGTCTGAGGTCGCCTGAGGTCTTGAACGAGTTCGGGGACCCTTTAAATAGGCGCTCGAGGTTGGACCGCGGAGGCTGGGGATAAGATCGCCGGCGACAGCCGTGCTGTAGCCGCAGGGCGACGTGGCGGCGACGAGCGCGTGCCGACGAGCTTCGGGATAAGACCAGGCTGTTCACGGGGGCAGCTGGCGCACTGGGGTGGCTTGGGCGGCGCCGTCCATGTCAGAGGTTCGCTGCCGACGCCGGCGTGCCGCAAGAGCTCTGCCACCGGCGCTGCAGGGCGCCAGGGGTGGCGTGGGGAGTGAGCGAGCGTAGTGCGCGGTTCAGCAGTGGAGCAGGGGCCAGGGACGGGTCGCGTCGAGTGCGGCAGTGCGGCGCGGCGGCTCAGTGCGCGCGCGTGCAAAACGTGCGCTCTGGGCGCGCCCAGAGCACGCACGGAACCTGCTCGACGAAATGCCAGGGCGGTCTAGAGCGCGAGGCTGGGGCTGGCAATTAACAGGACTAGGATAGAGACAGCTAGGAGTTTAGTGGACAAGGTTGCCGGGTCATTGGAGCAAGTTCACAGTGCAAACTAGGAAACATGCCCAAAACTGACTGTGCACACCAAGTGCTCGACAGAATGCCAAGTTCACTTAGGCAACTCTTGGAGTGGCCAAAATCTCCAGATCAGGGTCTCTTTAGGTGTGGATGATGAAGGCAAGATCATATGGGCAAAACCAGAAACTTGTTAGTGCAAGATTTGCAAAACTCCAGTTTTGGACAGAAAGAAAAAGGGTTTATTGCATGCACTTAAAAACCTCCAATGAGTCCACTCCCCTGGACTTAAGGGTTTTGAAGGGAGGGCTACAAGTAGGAAAAAGCTCAGGGTCACTAGAGCAAAATAAAATAAGGTTGCAGTACAAATCACCAAATTGGACCAGAATGCAAAAGAGGGTGATTCACTCAAATTTTTCAAAGAACATCACTGGGTTTTTGCATAGAGTTGAATTGTAGGCATCCACTGACATCTCCAAACACTTGGAAGAATTTTTAAAGAAATATTTAAATGGGTTGTAGTGCAAAAGTGCCTACTGGACCAGATTGGAAAAGTTGGTGTAGAGCTCAAAATCTCCAATGGCCAAAAGGTATTTTTGCATCAAAGTGATGTGGAAACATCACATGACATCCCCAAATTTTGGTGGAAATTTTAACGGCATTTATCAAATGGTTGGAGTGCAAAACAGGCTCCAAATTCAAGAAATCATTTCTGACAGAATAAAGCTCTTAGAAAACAAATCTTGCAATTAAACCCACTGTTAAAGAATTGTTTTATAAAGAGGGCATATAAGTCCAACAATACTCTTTGAAGGTTTTTCCACTAGAGGTAAAAATCCAAAATAACAAAAGGGTAAATCTTGACAAATGGAAAAGTTTTATTTCCTGGCAAAATTTTAATAAATAAAACAAGGTCAAAACTTTGGGGTGTCACAACACTACCCCCCTTAAGAAAAAATCTCATCCTCGAGATTTGTTAAAAACTGTTTTGAACAAAATCTGTTTTTATCAAAGAAATCCTTCAATTGCACAAAAAACAAAACGGCTACAGTGAGAGGGCAATAAGTGGTGTAAAACCACAGTGTAATACACTGGCGTAGCGTGGAAAATCTATGGTTGGAGGGGAATGAGATATTTCTACGCGGATACAGTAATTTAGAATAAATTCTAAATTACTAAAATACGTTGGTCATACCCAAGAGCACAGTGCTCTCTCTGGCTGACAGGTGGACCCAGGGCCCACTGTCGGCCTCTTCTTCTACCTCTGGTTCTCTCTTCTCTCTCGCGTGCTCTCCCGCGCTTCCTCCACCGGCGATGCCTAGCTCGTATGGCGTCGAGGCCGTACTGTGGTAGTGCGCGGCGTGCTAGCTACCGGTGCTGCGTGCACTCACCTCGTGGGCCAGTGTGTTGTCGGCACTGCTCGCGGACTCGCCTCCGAACACCGGCGGTCGAGCGACGAGTGGCGCTGGTGGACCTCGCCCACCGTACACCGATCTCAAGCTATAAAACGACCGCGGTGCTCCTCTCTTCTTCCTCACATCTGGCCTCGCTTCCACTTCTCCTTCCTTCTCCTCCACTGCTGTTAGCGGGAGCTCGAGACGAGGCTCTAATGGCGGAGGCGATGCCGGATTGGTATGTGGTCCTCGTGTGTGGAGGATTGGCGGTGCTGCTGGGGTCCTCCGTGCTCCTGTGCGCGATGATCCTGGATGATTGTCGAGATGCTGCCGCTCGAGTGTTAGCTCTTCACGGCGGCGGCGATCACGTGGATTAGGCGCGGCCTCGAGGGCTAACTGCTGTCGGTGTGCTGGGGCAACTCGTGCCTGAATGATCACTCACAAATCTCTCTCACTGAGACTGTGGTGTCCTCGAGTGTGGTTAGTTAGGCGCAACAAAAATGTGCACGGGGATTTGTAATTAGTGCACGGGGTCGAGTGGTTGTAGCTGTGGGTCTGCTGTTACGACGCTGCGCGAATAAAAAATCTATGTCGTGAAAAAGGTATACGCAGCAGTGACTCGGGGAAAGAAATCTCATCAAAAACATGTTGCGAGGAAAAAAATTAATTAAAACAAAACTAACAGCAGTAAAACTGCTCACATAACTGGAACTAAAGAGAATCGGGTCCATCGCACAAAATTTGGGAACCACGAACATGCTACAACACATAAAGTACTGGGATAATAAATACAGCGGAGGCGTTTACAAGGAGAACGGCAAAAAGACAGGGTCCTGAGAAAACGCCTCTGGTACTGAGGCATACTCCTCTTCTATCGGGGGAAGCGGGTTGACCAGTCGATGAATGCGCCTCTCCTGGTCAGGCCTCAGTGGTCTGCCAATAGCGATCCGAGGATTTAAATCAGCGAGGCTCTAGAGATAACCCATTACCCGCTGAGTTAAACGCTCCTGAGCGATAACGTACTGGGCAAGGTTGGCCAGTACTGGATCTCTCTCCATTCGTCCACCGAGAAAAGATGCAACTTCTCCGGGTGCTGCACGACTCGGAAAATAATAGTATCCTCGCTCGCTGGCGTAGGGTACCGCGAATCGAAGACGAGCGAGCGCTTCGTACGCAGCAGCTTCTATGGCCATATGCGGAGTCGGCATGGATTTCCCCACGAAGGAGACTTCTGTTGGGTCTTGGTTTGGGTATGCGGGAGGGATGTGCACCACTGCCCAATATTTCGAGGTGGATGGGGTGATCCTCGATTTGAGCAACTCGTACTGGGGTGGACGGGTGGCACTCATAGTACTGCAGGTAAAGTCCCACAATAATTTAACAAAACTGCCCGGGGTTGCGTCTGGGGTTCTCAGATAAATACTGGGGGTCGGCATGGCAAAGGAATGGCTGAGAGAGTAGTGCACAAGGTGGGGAGTACTCGGCAAGGTCACGAGGTGGCCTTTATATAGCACCGGGGCTGAGTTATCTACCGGGGTGAAGGGTAAATGGTTGCCGATCCTGTTCTCGGGTCAAAGCCACAGATATACATATCACATAAATGTGACGCATTACTGTGGGTGCCGTCGGGGTTGGTCTAGTTAGCTGCGCCCGAAATTTAAAGAAAATGCAACTGTACGCTAACGTACACATGCATAGCTACCACTCCAAAACAGGGGCGCTCAAGCAGACAGCATTAAATAAAAGCGACACAAGGCCACACCGATACAAAGCGTAGGAAAACTAAGGCTCGATACTACTCGAGCGACTTAGTCTACTTCGTTAATGTCTAAGTGGGCTGGCCTTGCGGACGCCGATGCTTCTCCACGGTTCTCACCGTCGGGATTTGCTGGTTGAGGCTGAGGGGCTGCAGCGTCGGGGTAGTGGTGATGACCATCGCGGGGGTTGTTGGCCACAATCCCATTGGAATGGGTTCCCAAAAGGCGACGAAGCGCTTCTGGGGTCACCAAAGCACTCTGGTGGAGGGCTGGCGCAGACCTCAAGGGGTCGATCGGGTGTCCGAACAGCACGACTGGGTTGTCGATGTCGGGCTCCGCTTCTCTTCTTGCCGGGGCTCGGCGAACCAGCTCCCCACGAGCTGCGATCAGATCAAGGGTGACCTGATCGAACAGTTGCTCTAGTGCCCTTTCATAGTGCACCAGATGCAACAGTGCAGGATCTGTCTCGTGATCTCCGTTGGCAACCTGGGGCGGCCTACCATACCCGTCACGACTGGGGTAGTAGTAGAACGAGCGACAGTTAACTCTGGGCGACAAGTGCCGGAGTTGAACGATAGCTTCTCGGGCTGCCACTTGGATGGCTTGTGGCTCAAAGGAAGTTGTCCTTCCAGTGAACCTGTAGGGGCGTTCTGGCGACAGACCCCTACCGTAGATGTGCACAGTGGCCCAGTACTGACGGCTCTCACCGTACATGGGTCCCTGGTACACAACATATTCAGGAGGCTCTTCTAATGCATAGGCACGGCGGGTGAGGTTTGCGAGCACGGTCACAAAACCTCCAAGGTTGGTTGCGGTGGTCTCATTGTGAACAATGGGGCCAGACATCGTGGCTTGGTTTGGGGAAAGAGGCTGTGCTGTGATGAGGCTAGCGTGCCCTTTTTATAGGGGAAAGGGGACGGAGTCTTCCTCCGCATGCTTGCGATAGAGACGGGTTGGGTGTCGGTCACTGGCGCGTGATCGACGGGCTAGGCTGATAGGTTGGGCACCGTCCGCCGAAAGGCGTCGGGTCACTATGTAGCTATCTTACGCGGGACGCTTGACCGGGGTTAGGCTATGTTCTGGTGGTTTGGTTAACCTAAGCTTATTGACCTGGCTAAGATAGGATTAGCCAATGGTCAGCCTGGCGCTGATACCAAGTCTGTCACGACCGGATTTTTGGGATAATAATTTCCCAGAAAACGGCCTTTGTGCTCACCAGCCCCAGGCTTACTGTTAGCTGATGAGACACCAACTTGATACAAGAATTCCAAGCAAGGAACAAAAATATGTAGTACAAGACCATTGTGGCCTAGGAGTACAACATTGGGTTTCTAGTGGTTGATGGCGGAAGCGGTTCGAGGTACATCTGCGTCTATGGGACTCCATTTCCACAAGAACAGCTGACCAGGATAACTCCTATCTTCGCGAGGCTGCTATCGTCAATACGTAGGTTCCGAGGCTGTCACCGCGATGCTTATCTCCATGCGCGAAAATCTAGCCAAGACAATAGCCAGGGACAAGCCAGTGAGTAAGTTTGAATGTACTCGCAAACATTAAGAACACGGGTATAATATAACAGGAGATAATCATACTCCGAAACATTTATGATGATAAGTCTGCCATGAAGTAAACAGAAAACTGTGATGCACGCGTGCAGAGAAAATATGGACGTGCAATACGGAAGTAAAGGAAATGCACTGAGCGAGTGTTTAAAATGACTCCTCGAAAGGTTGCAAATAAATTAATGATGCCGCAGTCGGGCGTCGGAGCGACACCACAGAAAGGGCTTATAAAAGATAATCAAACAACAAGCATGCCGCAGTCGGGCGTCTGAGCGACACCACATAAAGGGCTTATAAATAAACAACAAGCATGCCGCAGTCGGGCGTCTGAGCGACAGCACAGAAAGGGCTTATAAAAGAATAATCACAGTGAATATCCAGGAGGTAGAACCATCCCAGGGATACTCAATAAAATACATAATGTAAATGGTTAGTCCATATTAATAATAAAATTAAAACATGATCCTCAGATGTCACAGGTC
>NC_057799.1:364476402-364493569 GCF_018294505.1 Triticum aestivum
GAGCGACACCACAGAAAGGGCTTATAAAAGATAATCAAACAACAAGCATGCCGCAGTCGGGCGTCTGAGTGACACCACATAAAGGGCTTATAAATAAACATCAAGCATGCCGCAGTCGGGCGTCTGAGCGACAGCACAGAAAGGGCTTATAAAAGAATAATCACAGTGAATATCCAGGAGGTAGAACCATCCCAGGGATACTCAATAAAATACATAATGTAAATGGTTAGTCCATATTAATAATAAAATTAAAACATGATCCTCAGATGTCACAGGTCATAAACAAAAATCTAGTCTAGCCGTTTCTCCATCTGAAGACCGTCACTGAGTTCTAGCTAATTCGTTTTCCATCCGAATACCGTTACTATGATCCAGTTAGCCGTGTCTCCATCCGAAAACCGTCACTGAGTTTTAGTTAAATCGTTCTCCATCCGAATACCGTTACTAGATTTCACTCAGACTGTGGTCCGTACTCATGAACATGGCTATCCAAAAGATATGACCTCTGCAGAGGGTGTACTCTTCACCCACGAGTAACGGATTTATTTAGCCCATCGGGACTAATTCCGCCTACGGCCTTTTAATTGAAAACACGCCCGACCTGCACACACCAGCTTAACTCACCGGTGTCTGGAATCACCCACGACACCCGCCAAGCAAAACTCTAAGTGGGGAGGCTACAACCTCGACGTAGCATGGGATCAAATTTATATTCGCGCGCTCTAAGGGGTGCCCCCCTCTCGGTCCCAACCGGAAACACCCATGCCCCCGGACCAAGTGGCATGCCTACCGGAGGCCTCCGGTATCTTCCACTATGGCCTCTCTGTACGGTGTGTGCTTTGGTAAGGGGTTGACAACTTACTGAACCATACCCCGTCTGCGACAGGGACAAGTGGTGGTACCAACAAATAGGGAAGCTACTGATCAAGACTCGACCTACGACCGACTCAGGTGGTCCAAGTGTCCTCCAACAATATTACCATTAAAGGAATAAATCACCACTCATCAAGCCTCACCATGCAATACCGGACATACTCGTCTCGACGAGGGACTAGGGAAAAGCTCGTGTCTACCCAAGACCACGACTTTCCCGGCTTCCTTCCGGTATGCATGAGGAGCTCACGAGGATGATCCAAATCACTAGCGTATCCATTGCTGACCACAAAATATCTCCAAAAAGCACTCATGCACGAGACTTTATCGTTACATAAAGATAACGCATACTCCAAGTCAAATGGTGTTGTAATCGTATCAGAAAACCACAACAAAATATTATGCCAGAGTCCAGAAATACTTGCCTTCAAGAGTATGCAAAGGATGCACTTTTTGAAAGCTTTCTCTTCTCTCCATTATCCCTATTTTGCAAAATATCCAAATAACAAATATTTCAAACACAGTACAAAAAGTTGTCTCAAATATTTTTGAAATAAATCTTAAAATAAACTAGATGAAATTTGGGAGAGTTAGGAAAAAGAATCAATTCATTTGGAGTTTTATTTTAAAAGTTATAGCTGGTCAAAGTCTGGTCAAAACTCTGTTTTTAATAAAACTAGAAAAAGGAAAACGCTTCGAGGGGAATACGCTTTCGGGGTAGGGGTGACGTACTCCGTGGGTATACGCTTTCACTTAAACAGAGGAGACAGTGCGTGGGTCACTGACAGTGGGTCCAGAGGGCCCACTGGTCAGGTTTGACCGTTCCTCCCTCTCCCTCCTCTTCTCTGCCCGACGGGAGCGGGACTCCGGCGATCGCCGTCGACGAACGGCAGCGCCTCACGGGCATCCGAGGGCGGGGATGGAACGGCCAGACTGGGGTGGTCCTCTAGGTGGTCGCTGGGTCATCGGGGGTGGGAGAAATCACCGGCGGCGAGCTCCGCGGCGGAGGGGGCTACGGTGGTGAAGTGGTTTTTGGGCTCCGGTGGTCTCCGATCGAGGTAGGGTTGCTGGGAAGCTCCGCAAGGACAAGGGGAAGCTACTGGTGGCGCTGGTTGGGCGAGAGAGTGGCTGGCTGCGACGTATTTCACCGGAGTTCGGCGGCGGCCGAACTGGCCGGAGTTGGTGAAGACGGTCTTTTCCGGTCAATCCACTGCTAGGGAAGCTCTACGGGGAGGGTCTGAGGTCGCCTGAGGTCTTGAACGAGTTCGGGGACCCTTTAAATAGACGCTCGAGGTTGGACCGCGGCGGTTGGGGATAAGATCGCCGGCGACAGCCGTGCTGTAGCCGCAGGGCGACGTGGCGGCGACGAGCGCGTGCCGACGAGCTTCGGGATAAGACCGGGCTGTTCACGGGGGCAGCTAGCACGCTGGGGTGGCTTGGGCGGCGCCGTCCATGTCAGAGGTTCTCTGCCGACGCCGGCGTGCCGCCAAGAGCTCTGCCAGCGGCGCTGCAGGGCGCCAGGGGTGGCGTGGGGAGTGAGCGAGCGTAGTGCGCGGTTCAGCAGTGGAGCAGGGGCCAGGGACGGGTCGCGTCGAGTGCGGCAGTGCGGCGCGGCGGCTCAGTGCGCGCGCGTGCAAAACGTGCGCTCTGGGCGCGCCCAGAGCACGCACGGAACCTGCTCGACGAAATGCCAGGGCGGTCTAGAGCGCGAGGGTGGGGCTGGCAATTAACAGGACTAGGATAGAGACAGCTAGGAGTTTAGTGGACAAGGTTGCCGGGTCATTGGAGCAAGTTCACAGTGCAAACTAGGAAACATGCCCAAAACTGACTGTGCACACCAAGTGCTCGACAGAATGCCAAGTGCACTTAGGCAACTCTTGGAGTGGCCAAAATCTCCAGATCAGGGTCTCTTTAGGTGTGGATGATGAAGGCAAGATCATATGGGCAAAACCAGAAACTTGTTAGTGCAAGATTTGCAAAACTCCAGTTTTGGACAGAAAGAAAAAGGGTTTATTGCATGCACTTAAAAACCTCCAATGAGTCCACTCCCCTGGACTTAAGGGTTTTGAAGGGAGGGCTACAAGTAGGAAAAAGCTCAGGGTCACTAGAGCAAAATAAAATAAGGTTGCAGTACAAATCACCAAATTGGACCAGAATGCAAAAGAGGGTGATTCACTCAAATTTTTCAAAGAACATCACTGGGTTTTTGCATAGAGTTGAATTGTAGGCATCCACTGACATCTCCAAACACTTGGAAGAATTTTTAAAGAAATATTTAAATGGGTTGTAGTGCAAAAGTGCCTACTGGACCAGATTGGAAAAGTTGGTGTAGAGCTCAAAATCTCCAATGGCCAAAAGGTATTTTTGCATAAAAGTGATGTGGAAACATCACATGACATCCCCAAATTTTGGTGGAAATTTTAACGGCATTTATCAAATGGTTGGAGTGCAAAACAGGCTCCAAATTCAAGAAATCATTTCTGACAGAATAAAGCTCTGAGAAAACAAATCTTGCAATTAAACCCACTGTTAAAGAATTGTTTTATAAAGAGGGCATATAAGTCCAACAATACTCTTTGAAGGTTTTTCCACTAGAGGTAAAAATCCAAAATAACAAAAGGGTAAATCTTGACAAATGGAAAAGTTTTATTTCCTGGCAAAATTTTAATAAATAAAACACGGTCAAAATTTTGGGGTGTCACAATTAGGTGCAGTGGGTTAAGGGGTAGCTAATTGTGGTTCTGGTCAAGGTGAAGATACCCCGAACAAACCCCTCAAAGGATTGTTTCCCAGAGTAACAAGTGACAATAAATTCAACACAATATATAAATGTTTCCTTACCAAATTCCACTTACAAAAAGCGCTTCACTCCCCGGCAACGTCGCCAGAAAATAGCCTTGATGACCCACAAGTATATGGGATCAACTGTAGATCTTTTCGATAAGTAAGAGTGTCGAACCCAACGAGGAGCAGAAGGAAATGACAAGTGGTTTTCAGCAAGGTAATGTCTGCAAGTGCTGAAATTGTGAGTAACAGAGTAGTTTGATATCAAGATAATTTGTAACGAGCAAGTAACGATAATAGTAACAAAAGTGTAGAAAGATAGCCCAATCCATTCGAGGCAAAGGACATGCCAAAACGGTCTCTTATAGTAAGCAAAGCGTTCTTGAGGGTACACGGGAATTTCATCTAGTCACTTTCATCAAGTTGATTCGATTCGTGTTTGCTACTTTGATAATTTGATATGTGGGTGGACCGGTGCTTAGGTGATGTTCTTACTTGAATAAACTTGCTACTTATTATTAACCCGCTCGCAAGCATCCGCAACTACAAGAAAAGTATTAAGAATAAATTCTAACCATAGCATTAAACTTTTGGATCCAATCGGTCCCTTACGGAATAGCACATATACTAGGGTTTAAGCTTCTGTCACTCTCGCAACCCATCATCTAATAACAACTCCACAATGAATTCCCTTAGGCCCAAATATGGTGAAGTGTCATGTAGTCGACATTCACATGACACCACTAAGGGAATCACAACATACATACTATCAAAATATCAAACACATATCAAGTTCACATGATTACTTGCAACATGATTTTTCCCATGACCTCAAGAACAAAAGCCAATACTCACAAATGATAACCATGCTCAAGATCAGAGGGGTATGATGACCCACAAGTATAGGGGATCAATTGTAGCTCTTTTCGATAAGTAAGAGTGTCAGACCCAACGAGGAGCAGAGGAAATGACAAGTGGTTTTCAGCAAGGTAATGTGTGCAAGTGCTGAAATTGTAAGTAGCGGAGTAGTTTGATAGCAAGATAATTAGTAACGAGAAAGTAACGATAGTAGTAGCAAAAGTGCAGCAAGATATCCCAATCCTTTTGAGGCAAAGGATAGGCAAAAACGGTCTCTTATGATAAGCAAAGTGTTCTTGAGGGTACACGGGAATTTCATCTAGTCACTTTCATCATGTTGGTTCGATTTGTGTTCGCTACTTTGATAATTTGATATGTGGGTGGACCAGTGTTTAGGTGTTGTTCGTAATTGAACAAAACCTCCTACTTATGATTAACCCTCCCGCAAGGATCCGCACCTACGAGAAAAGTATTAAGAATAAATTCTAACCATAGCATTAAACTTTTGGATCCAATCGGTCCCTTACGGAATAGCGCATAAACTGGGGTTTAAGCTTCTGTCACTCTCACAACCCATCATCTAATTTCCACTCCACAATGCATTCCCTTAGGTGCAAATATGGTGAAGTGTCATGTAGTCGACATTCACATGACATCACTAAGGGAATCACAACATACATACTATGAAAATATAGAACACATATCAGGTTCACATGATTACTTGCAACATGATTTCTCCCGTGACCTCAAGAACAAAAGTAACTACTCACAAATCATAAACATGCTCATGATCAGAGGAGTATTAAATAGCATATTGGATCTGAACAAATAATCTTCCACAAAATAAACCATATAGTAATCAACACTACTAGTCACCCACAAGCACCAATCTATAGTTTCGGTAACAAGATTGAATACAAGAGATGAACTAGGGTTTGAGATGAGATGGTGCTGTTGAAGATGTTGATGGAGATTGCCCTCCCCAAGATGGGAGAGTTGTTGGTGATGATGATGACGATGATTTCCCCCTCCGGGAGGGAAGTTCCCCCGGCGGAATCGCTCCGCCGGAGGGCAAAAGTGCTCCTGCCGAAGTTCCGCCTCGAGACGGCAGCACTCCGTCCCGAAAGTCCTCTCCTTATTTTTTCTAGGTCAAAATGACCTATATACCAGAAGATGGGTACTGTAGGTGGGCCTGGGTGAGCACAACCCACCCGGGCGCGCCTGGGTGGGTTGTGCCCACCTGGTGGGCCCCCTTGATATTCCCCAAGTGTAGGGAATCATCGTAGAAATTCACAAAGGTGGAAGTGATAAGTATGGAGTGTCGAACCCACAAAGAGCTAAAGGTAAGATCAATATTCTCTCAAGTCCTATCTGCCACTAATACGACTCTACGTAAACCGAACGTTTGCTTCCCATTAGAAACGAGAAATAAAACTACGTTGTGGGTATGAAGAGGATAATTTTGCATGGTATCGAAGAGCTAAAATATAAAAGTAGCTGTTGTTATCATAAAGTTAGAATATATTACTAAATATTATAAATAGCGAGTGTGGAATAATGATGGGTCGGTGTGCGGAATTATCCTAGGCAATCGTTAACAAGACCGGTAGTCGTCATTGCAATTTCATATGAAGGAGAGGCATAAGCTAACATACTTTCTCTTCTTGGATCATATGCACTTATGATTGGAACTCTAGCAAGCATCCGCAACTACTAAAGATCATTAAGGTAAAACCCAACCATAGCATTAACATATCAAGTCCCCTTTATCCCATACGCAACAACCCCCTTACTCGGGTTTATGCTTCTGTCACTCAAGCAACCCACTATAAGCGAATCTTGAATGTATTGCAGCACCCTACAGCGGGAATCCCTCACGCTTGCGCGACACGGAGGGCACAATAGTACAACACCAAAATAAAACATACAACTCATACCAATCTAGATCATCAATCAACCCAAAGACAAAGGATATCTACTCAAAACATCATAGGATGGCAACACATCATTGGATCATAATATGTTGTATAAAGCACCATGTTCAAGTAGGGATTACAGCGGGGTGCGGGAGAGTGGACCGCGTAAAAGAGATGAGGATGGTGATGATGATGGTGATGTTGATGAAGACGATCACCGCAACGATGATTCGCCTCCCGATGGCACTCTGGCGCCACCGAGAGAGAGGAGGAGAGGTTCTCCCCCTTGTGCTTCCTCCTCCATGGCCTCCCTCCTGGATGGGGAGAGGTTCTCCCTCTGGATCTTGGCCTTCATGGAGATGATGGCCCCTCCGGGACCCTCCTCCATGGCCTTCGGTGATGATGGCCCCCTCCGGGAGGGTGCCAGAGAGGGCCTAGATTGATTTCTCGTGGCTACAGAGGCTTGCGGCGGCGGAACTTCTGATCTAGGTTATTTTCTAGAGGTTTGGGTATTTATATGAGAGGTTGGCATCGAGAACAAGTCAGGGGGCCCCACGGGAAGTCCACGAGGCACAGGGGCGCGCCCTAGGGGGTGGACGCGCCCTCCACCCTCGTGGGGCCCACGGGCCTCCCCTTCGGTAACTCTTCATTCCAATATTTTTTATATTTTCTAGAAAAATTCTCCGTTGATTTTCATCGCATTCCGAGAACTTTTATTTCTGCACAAAAACAACACCACAGTAGTTCTGTTGAAAACAACGTCAGTCCGGGTTAGTTCTAATCAAATCGTACCAAAATCATATAAAACTATTGTAACCATACCATGAATACTTCATAAATTATAGATACATTGGAGACGTATCAGCATCCCCAAGGTTAATTCCTGCTCGTCCTCGAGTAGGTAAATGATAAAAGAAATAATTTATGAAGTGTGAATGCTAGCAAGTGCATAAGTTTGATCAATGATAGTTCCAATCACTTTTTCTAGCATCATTATATATCATAACAGTAGCTCAACTCATGAAACTTCTCATGATTAAGTAACAACCTATTCACATGTTAAAGTATAGATCATAAAATTTCTTGAGAACTAACAAACCGTGCTCTTAGTCATCAAACAATTGCAATTCATCTTATTTTCGGGAAGGGTCTATGTAAGAGCTTTGATTCAGCAAACTCCACATACTCAACTATCATTTAATCTTTCACAATTGCTAACACTCATGTGATATTTATGGGTTCAAAGTTTTAATCGGACACAAAGAAAGATAGGGGCTTATAGTTTCGCCTCCCAACCTTTTACCTCAAGGGTAATGTCAACAATAATAATTTATGAAAACCTACATCCAAGTGGATATATATATCCGGATCGCTCCAACACAAAGTGCTCGCCAAAGGAAAAAGTGTAAAGAGGAAAGGTGATGATCACCATGACTCTTGTATAAGGGTAGAAGATAAAAGTAAAAGATAGGCCCTTCGCAGAGGGAAGCAGAGGTTGCCATGCGCTTTTATGGTTGGATGCACAAAATATTAATGCAAAAGAACGTCACTTTATATTGCCGATTGTGATAAACACCTTTATTATGCAGTCCGTCTCTTTTATTTCTTCCCTATCACAAGTTCGTCTAAAGCTTATTTTCTTCGCACTAATAGATCATACATATTTAAGGAGCAAGTTTTTATTGCCTGCACCGATGACAACTTACTTGAAGGATCTTACTCAATCCATAGGTAGGTATGGTGGACTCTCATGGCAAAACTGGGTTAAGGAATGTTTGGAAGCACAAGTAGTATCTCTACTTGGTACAAAAAATTTGGCTAGCATGAGAGGGAAAGGCAAGCTCAACATGTTGGATGATCCAAGACAATATAACATTTCGGATATAGGAAAATATAACCCATTAAGTTGTCTTCCTTGTCCAACATCAAATTTTTAGCATGTCATATTTTAATGAGTGCTCACAATTACAAAAGATGTCCAAGATAGTATATTTATATGTGAAATCTCTCTTCCTTCAAAATTCTTTCACGAATTGTTCAAGTGACCAATTCTGCGTTTGCCAACTTTCAATAAGTTTACTACCTATACTTATTATGTGTGAAGTCATCACTCCCCATGTTATAAGCATATGAAACGTATATAAATTCAGATTTATGATATTCAATTCATTCAACCATTTACTCATAGGATATACGTTAAGCGCGTGAGTAAATGACAAACTACTCCAAAAGATATAAGTGAAGAACACTGAGTAGTCAAATAATTAACTAGCCATGGGAGGATTCTTTCTCATTCAAGATTTCAGATCCAATGATTTTATTCAAACAGCAAGTAAAATTGAAAATACGCTCCAAGCAAAACACATATAATGTGACGAATAAAAATATAGCTCCGAGTAAGGTATACCGATAGTTTTGAAGACGAAAGAGGGGATGCCTTCCGGGGCATCCCCAAGCTTAGGCTCTTGAATCTTCCTTGAATATTACCTTGGGGTGGCTTGGGCATCCCCAAGCTTAGGGTATTTCCACTCCTTATTCTCCACATATCGATATCTCACCCAAAGCTTGAAAACTTCAATCACACAAAACTTAACGGAACTTCGTGAGATAGGTTAGTATGATAAAGAGTAAACCATTCACTTTGGTACTGTCAAAGACAAGGTTCATAATTTTTATCACACAATTCCTACTGTACCATATCATTTCTAAAATTTATATTGAGAAATATAAGCCATAGAAACTAGAAAACAAGCAAACTATGCAATGAAAACATAATCTGTCAGAAACAGAACAGTCTGTAATGATCTGAACAGCAACCATACTTCTGGTACTCCAAAAATTATGAAATAAATTTTTGGACGTGAGGAATTTCTCTATTAATCTTCTGCAAAAAGAATCAACTCAAAATCGCTCTTATGTAAAAAATGAAAGCTAATCTCGTGAGCGCAAAGTTTCTGTTTTTTACAGCAAGATTACATTAACTTTCGCCCAAGTCTTCCCAAAGGTCTTACTTGGCACTTTATTGAAACAAAAGCTATAAAACATGATTACTACAGTAGCTTAATCATGTAAACACACAAAAACTGTAAGGGTAAATATTGGGTTGTCTCCCAACAAGCGCTTTTCTTTAATGCCTTTTAGCTAGGCATGATGATTTCAATGATGCTCACATAAAAGATAAGAATTGAAACATAAAGAGAGCATCATGAAGAATATGACTAGCAAATTTAAATCTAACCCACTTTCTATACCTAGGGATTTTGTGAGCACATAATTTATAGGAACAAGAATCAACTAGCATAGGAAGGAAAAACAAGTATAACTTCAAAACTTTAAGCACATAGAGAGGAAACTTGATATTATTTCAACTCCTACAAGCATGTATTCCTCCCTCATAATAATTTTCAGTAGCATCATGAATGAGTTAAACAATATAACCATCACATAAAGCATTCTTTTCATGATCTACAAGCATAGAAATTTTACTACTCTCCACATAAGCAAAATTCTTCTCATTCGGAATAGTGGGAGCAAACTCAACAAAATAACTGTCATGTGAGGCATAATCCAATTGAAAATTAAAATCATGATGAAAAGTTTCATGGTTAACATTATTCTTCATAGCATACATGTCATCACAATAATAATCATATATAGCAACTTTGATCTCATAATCAATTGGAATTTCTTCTGAAATAGTGGAATCATTACTAACTAAAGTCGACACTCTTCCAAATCCGCTTTAGATGATAGTATTATTCATACTCCAAAAGATATAAGTGAAGTTCATGGAGCATTCTACAATTAATATAGACTAACCAATATCCAAGCTCAAAATATATAAGTGAAGCACACGAAGCATTCTATAAAACCATACTCAAAAGATTTAAGTGAAGCGCAAAGAGTATTCTATGAGGTCATACTCAAAAGATATAAGTGAAGCACATGAATCATTCTATAAATCTATGAAGGTATATCTCATACTAGCATGGTTCTTAAAGAAAAAGAAAAACACAAAGGACACAAATCATGTGAACAAAACAAAAACCGAGGTATACCGATAATTGTTGAAGAAGAAAGATGGGATGCCAACCGGGGCATCCCCAAGCTTAGATGCTTGAGTATCCTTGAAATATTTACTTGGGGTGCCTTGGGCATCCCCAAGCTTGAACTCTTGCCTCTCCTTATTCTTCTCATATTGATAGCTCCTCGATCTTCGAACACTTCATCCACACAAAACGTTAACAAAAACTTTGTGAGATCCGTTAGTATAATAAAGCAAATCACTACCTTTAGGTACTGTTGCAAACTCATTCCAATTTCACATCAGAACTATATCTACTGTATTCCAACTTCACCATGGTTCATAACCCCCGATACTACCCACAGATTCATCAAAATAAGCGAACAACACATAGAAAAGAGAATCTATCAAAAACAGGATAGTCTATAGTAATCTAGAAGTTTAGTATACTTTTGTAACTCCAAAAATTCTAAAAAATATGACAATTTAAACAAATTGCACAGAAGTAATGTTCAAAAAGTTTCAGACCCATTTGACTTTCCAGTAAAAAAATGTAAATTCACGCGCTACAGCCAAAGTTTCTGTTTTTGTACTACAGAAAGTAAACAAGCAATCTAATCATCCTAAAACCAAAGATGGGCACATTATTTTTAATAATACAATGGATATATACAAGGGGATAATTATTTTCAAAGAAACTTCCATGAAATTTTATACATTGTTTCCATGAGCATGAACACAAGTGTTCAAGGTCGACCCTCACTTCTCCAATGCATAACCTTCCAATCACTTCTCTTATTGAAAAACTTTTTAAGCATGAGAGGCAAGTAAATTTTTTTGTATTTTCATTCTTTTAATTTTTTTTGTATGTTTCACCCACAACTAAGCAGAAACAAAAAGGAAAAACAGATCTACTTAGTGAAGAAAGCAAACAAGCACACACGAGAATTTCAACCCCATGCTATTGCTCCCCGGCAACGGCGCCAGAAAAGAGCTTGATAATCCCCAAGTGCAGGGAATCATCGTAGAAATTCCCAAAGGTGGAAGTGATAAGTATGGAGTGTCGAACCCACAAAGAGCTAAAGGTAAGATCAATATTCTCTCAAGTCCTATCTTCCACTGATACGACTCTATGTACACCGAACGTTTACTTCCAACTAGAAACGAGAAATAAAACTACGTTGTGGGTATGAAGAGGATAATTTTGCATCGTATCGGAGAGCTAAAATATAAAAGTAGGTGTTGTTTTCATAAAGTTAGAATATATTACTAAATATTATAAATAGTGTGTGTGGAATAATGATGGGTCAGTGTGCGGAATTATCCTAGGCAATTGTTAACAAGACCGGTAGTCGTCATTGCAATTTCATATGAGGGAGAGGCATAAGCTAACATAATTTATCTTCTTGGATCATATGCACTTATGATTGGAACTCTAGCAAGCATCCGCAACTACTAAAGATCATTAAGGTAAAATCCAACCATAGCATTAACATATCAAGTCCTTATCCAATACGCAACAACCCCCTTACTCGGGTTTACGCTTCTATCACTCAAGCACCCACTATAAGCGAATCATGAACGTATTGCAACTCACTACAGCGGGAATCCCTCACGCTTGCACGACACTGAGGGCACAATAGGACAGCACCAAAATAAAACATACAACTCATACCAATCTAGATCATCAATCAACCCAAAGACAAAGGATATCTACTCAAAACATCATAGGATGGCAACACATCATTGGATCATAATATGTGGCATAAAGCACCATGTTCAAGTAGAGATTACAGCGGGGTACGGGAGAGTGGACCGCGTATAAGAGATGAGGATGGTGATGATGATGGTGATGTTGATGAAGACGATCACCGCTGTCATGATTCCCCTCCCGATGGCACTCCGGCGCCACCGAGAGGGAGGAGGAGAGGTTCTCCCCATTGTGCTTCCTCCACCATGGCCTCCCCCTGGATTGGGAGAGGTTCTCCCTCTGGATCTTGGCCTTCATGGATATGATGGCCCCTCCAGGATCCTCCTCCATGGCCTCCGGTGATGATGGCCCCTCCGGTAGGGTGCTAGAGAGGGCCTAGATTGATTTCTCGTGGCTACAATGGCTTGCGGCGGTGGAACTTCTGATCTAGGTTATTTTCTGGAGTTTTGGGTATTTATAGGAGAGGTTGGCGTCGAGAACAAGTCAGGGGGCCCCACGGGAAGTCCACAAGGCACAGGGGCACGCCCTCCACCCTCGTGGGGCCCACAGGCCTCCCCTCCGGTAACTCTTCGTTCCAGTATTTTTTATATTTTCCAGAAAAATTCTCTGTTGATTTTCATCGCATTCCGAGAACTTTTATTTCTGCACAAAAACAACACCACGGTAGTTCTGCTGAAAACAACGTGAGTCCGGGTTAGTTCTAATCAAATCATACCAAAATCATATAAAACTATTGTAAACATGGCATGAATACTTCATAAATTATAGATACGTTGGAGACGTATCACCCCTTTGGTAGTTATTTGCTCCAATAATTCTTAAATATTCCATAAAAATCCTCGTGAAGTTTCAGCTCATTTGGAGTTGTGCAGAATAGGTTGCCTGACATAGCTTTTTCAGGTCCAGATTTCCAGCTGCCGGAATTCTCCCTCTTTGTGTATACCTTGCATATTATGAGAGAAAAGGCATTAGAATTACTCCAAAAATTATTATTATGCATAAAAACATTATAAATAATAGTAAGAAAACATGATGCAAAATGGACGTATCAGGGTATTAAATAGCATATTGGATCTGAACATATAATCTTCCACCAAACAAACCATATAGTAATCAACTACAAGATGTAATCAACACTACTAGTCACCCACAAGCACCAATCTATAGTTCTGGTACAAAGATTGAACACAAGAGATGAACTAGGGTTTGAGATGAGATGGTGCTATTGAAGATGTTGATGGATATTGCCCTCCCCAAGATGGGAGAGTTGTTGGTGATGATGATGACGATGATTTCCCCCTCCGGGAGGGAAGTTCCCCCGGTGGAATCACTCAACCGGAGGGCAAAAGTGCTCCTGCCCAAGCTCCGCCTCGAGACGGCGGCGCTCCGTCCCGAAAGTCCTCTCCTCAGTTTTTCTAGGTCAAAATGACTTATAAACCAGAAGATGGGCACTGGAGGTGGGCCGAGGGGAGCACAACCCACCAGGGCGCGCCTGGGCTCCCTGGCGCGCCCAGGTAGGTTGTGCCCACCTGGTGGGCCCCCTTTGGTACTTATTGGCTCCAATATTCCTCATATATTCTATAAAAAATCACCACAAGTTTCAGCTTGTTTGGAGTTGTGCAAAATAGGTGGCCTGACGTAGCTTTTCCAGGTCCAGATTTCCAGCTGCCAGAATTCTCCCTCTTCGTGTGTACCTTGCATATTATGAGAGAAAAGGCATTAGAATTACTCCAAAAAGCATTATTACGCATAAGAACATCCTAAATAATAGTAGGAAAACATGATGCAAATGGACATATCAGCGGCGTGATTGGAGCACATCCCTAGTGGTCGATGAGGGAGTCCTGGACTAAGGGGTCCTCTGGCGTCCGGCCTGATAGCCATGGGCCGGACTGATGGGCTATGAAGATACAAAGACCAAAGACTCTACCCGTGTCCGGATGGGACTCTCCTTGGCGTGGAAGGCAAGCTTGGCAACCAAATATGATGATTCCTTTCTCTGTAACCGACCTTATGTAACCCTAGTTCCCACTAGTGTCTATATAAACCGGAGGGCTAGATCTGTAGAGGCGAACAATCATAATCGTAGTCATACAGGCTAGACTTCTAGGGTTTTAGCCTTCACGACCTCGTGGTAGATCAACTCTTGTAATACTCATATTCATCAAGATCAATCAAGCAGGAAGTAGGGTATTACCTCCATAGAGAGGGCCCGAACCTGGGTAAACATTGTGTCCCCCATCTCCTATTACCATCGACCTTAGACGCACAATTTGGGACCCCCTACCCGAGATCCGCCGGTTTTGACACCGACATTGGTGCTTTCATTGAGAGTTCCACTGTGACGTCGAAGATAGGATCGATGGCTCGCCTTGTCCTCAAGGACAATGTCTCCTCCGGAGGAGCACTGGCCCAGGCCAAACCCTCTGGCTGGGCGGCTTTACCATGACCGCCCGTTCGGCCGTTAAGCCGACGATGACTTCTCGGGTCATCGAAAATCCCCTCCATATTGACTCCAAATACTCCAAGTAGATGGATCCGGCGGAGTTGTCGTCTTTAAACGAGCTCCTAGATCGCATCGCCGCCCTGGGGGTCACCACAGACTATGATCGGATTGGGCTTAAACCCTTAAAACTCCACCGATCACCCATCAAATAGCTGTAATAGAGGAGCAAGACAACAACTCTTCGTCTATACTAAGGACGAACTATGTTCGGATCTCCGAGCTTGAAGAGCTGGACACCTGCCGGCAGAAAGACACGCCTTGTCCTCCGAACATAGAATCAGACGACAAGCCTGAAAAATCAGTTGACATCCCGGAGCCCGAACTATTAAGTTCAGAAGTTCTTCAGACTCCGGATCCCAAATTGGGTTAGGATTCGGATTTAAATCCACCCACCCACCCAGATATAAGCGCTCTCATGGGCATACGACGTCAGTCTCAGGAAACGGTCCATCACTTCTGGGCCAGATTCCTCCTTGTCAAAGACAAGATTAAAGATTGCCGTGAGAAGATTAAAGACGCGATCTCAGTGTTCTGCAACAATTGCACGGATGAAGGAATCCTCAATGCCATCAACCGCTGTCGCGTATCACACTTTGCAGACTCGGCAACCATAGTACACAAGTACCGCGCAATGGAAAGCACCTGGAAAACTCAGGCAGCCCGCTGGGAACCTCTGGTTTCCACCCAACCCCTCGTTCAGGCGAAAAGGACGCACCCTCATGGCACGCCCAGCCCAATAGTAAAGAAATATAAGCCGGTTACAGGGCACAGAACCGTTCTGGAGGGATGGCTCGATGGTCCATGCAAAATACACACAACACCTGATACCATATCAACCCACAGCCTTAGAGCATGTTGGATACTCCGGCAAGTGGCCAAGAGCGGCGAGGATATCCTGGCCAAAAACACCCCAGAGCAACACCCCTAGAAGGCGACGACCTCAGGGTATTAACGGTCTTCGAGACCTTCGCTTCAAACAATAAGTGCAAAAGGGCACTTCTCGACCTTGCCGAAGTCTGCCAAATCGCAGCAATAAACCCTTGGAACGACACGGCTATAACTATTAATGCCGGCGATGAACCAAAATTCAGGACAGTCCGGGCACCAGCCACCTTGGTCCTCAGTCCGATCGTGGACGGCTTTCGGCTCACCAAGGTTCTCATGGACGGCGGCAGCGGACTAAACCTCATTTACGAGGATACACTCAGCAAAATGGAAATAGACAGGAGCTGCATCGAGCAAAGTAGCACGACCTTCCGAGGAATTATTCCCAGTCGGGAGGCGCGATGCACGGGAAAAATCACGCTCGACGTGGTATTCGGCACAGCGGAGAACTATCGGTCCGAAGAATTAACCTTCCAAGTGGCCCCTTTCAATAGTGGATATCACCCCCTATTGGGGCGAGATGCATTTACACGCTTCCAAGCTATACCTAACTATGGGTACATGAAGCCCAAGATGTCCGGGCCCAATGGCATAATCACTCTCGCCAGTGATCCGGACATAGAACTCCGCGCCGAGAATAAAAGCGCATCCCTGGCCCTTAAGGCATTATCTGAAGCCCTCGCGGCCGAAGAATTAACCAGATTGCGCTCCACGATGGATAGGGACGATGTAATCCTGGACAAATGACCCAAATCCACCTCCTTCAAACGAGCAGAAGAAATAGTCAAATTCCAAGTTCATCCAACGGACCCCAAGAAGACAACATCTATCGGGGCACAACTAGACCCAACGATCGACACCGCGCTACGAGAGTTCCTGCGTGAGAACTGGGATATATTCGCCTGGCACCCTTCTGATATGCTAGGAATCCCACGTAGATTGGCCGAACACAGCCTCAATATATTGAAGGGATATAAACCGGTCAAGCAAACACTGCGGCACTTTTCCGAACCCAAACGTCAAGCTATGGGGGAGGAGCTAGCCAAGCTAATCGAATCAAGATTCATTAGAGAAACAAAACACCCGGACTGGCTAGCAAACACTACAAAAAAAAGACACATCCGTGACATTTTGGGCCGAACGAATTTTTTTTCTGTCATACATATGACACTTCTATGACGATAATTGTGACAAAACCCGGTATCATCATAGATGTGGTGGGCTCCTACTTCTATGACAAAAATTCATGACAGAAATTGGGCTTTTCGTCCTGGTCGGGCCGGAGACGCGGCTGCATGACAATCTTTGGGCCGTCCATGACGGAAAAAACCGTGGTAGAAGCGAGGGCGAGGAAAATTTTGGGGAGTTCCCGGTTACGGTGGGAGGTCGGGGGCCGAGCGATGCGCGTTTCTCTCGTACACGTACGCGCGTGTGTGCGAGGCGTTGGCTCTAACTGAACCTGAGCGAGGCGTTGGGCTCTAACTGAACCCGAGCGATTGCACTGCAGGCTACGTGTTACTGAACCCGAGCGATCGATCGATGGCTGTTAACTGAACCCGATTGAGCGATTCCTTCGCTGCTGCTAACTGAAGCCGATAGATGCTGCCTCT
>NC_057799.1:364493891-364513997 GCF_018294505.1 Triticum aestivum
TGGAGGGGTGGTTGAACAGTAGCCGGTGGAGTAGCGCGCGGTGGAGGCTGGATGAACAGGAGCCTGTGGAGGCTGGAGGAGGTCGACAGTGGAGATGAACAGTATCCCGTGGAGTCCCGTTTTGCGGTACGCCAGACCCCTCCCGATGAACAGGACCCTCGTTTCGACCGTAAGAGGTCCGTTTCGTCCATTTGGCGGTACGCCACACCCCTCCCGATCAACAGGACCCCCGTTTCGACCGTAGGAGGTCCGTTTCGTCCGTTTTGCGGTACGCCACACCCCTCCCGATCAACAGGACCCCCGTTTTGACCGTAGGAGGTCCGTTTCCTCCGTTTTGCGGTACGCCACACCCCTCTCGATAAACAGGACCCCGTTCCGAACGTAGGAGGTCCATTTCCTCCGTTGTGCGGTACGCCAGGCCTCGTTTCCATCGCCTGTTCTGACCGAGCCCTCCCGATGAACACGACCACGCATTCCGTTCCGACCCAGCCGGTTGGCTCCCACGCGTTCCGTTGCCTCCCGATGAACACGACACATTCCGTTGACTGCCCATGAACACGATGCATTCCGTTGCCTCCCCATGAACACGATGACGACGCTGTTTCTCCGTTCCGACCCAGCCATGTACACGAGCCCTGGCCGTACGTATGCGCGAGTAGGCATTCGAGACCCCACCCATACGTACACATATGTGGCCGTATTTTCTTTCTTGCACCCTGGTCGCTGTACGTACGTGTACATGCTACGTGCGCGCCTCTACTATGACACGTACGCGCCTCTACTACGACACGTGCGCGCCTCTACATCCACCAGTATATATGTACATACACATTCGCGACCAGAATGACAACACTACGTACGCTTCGACCAGGTGGGTCCCGACTGTCAGGCACTTCCTTGCCTGCGAAGATGTAGCTGGTGGGTCCCAGCAGTCAGGGTGGCGAATCATTTTTTTTGCCCGGACGCACTTCCTTGCGTGCGAAGATGTAGCTGGTGGGTCCCAGTAGTCAGGGAAAACGTTTTTTTTGCGAAATACGGTGGCCCGTCCGGTGGGTCCCCGCTGTCAGATGGAGGAATAATTATTTTGCACGTAATAAGGAGGCACTTCCTTGCTGCGGCCGTGGACCCAGCTGTCAGCCTCTCCACGTACAGTCCACGTCTGATGGAAGCCGTTCCTTTACCACGTTGACCACGCCGCGCCGAGAGCAAAAGAGCGGTGGACGGCGGCGAGGCCTAGGAAGGGGACGACACGGAGCCGGGGAAGACGCGGCAGTGGATGCCCACGCATAGAGGACTATGAGGCTTCACTGGTTCGCTGCGGTGTGAGGTTGCCGTCGCCGTAGAATAACAGGGGGTGTGGGTGAGTAGAGTGATGCCCTGGCCAGCGGTAGGAGTAGTAGGGGGCGGTGAGGCCTCCGCCGCATCACAGCCGGCCACGGGACGCAGGAGCACGAGGCACGACCGGCGCTGGTTTGGGCGACTGGAGCAAGAAGACCAGAGGTTGAAGAAGCACTACAGTCGTTGGATGGACATCGTACGGTCACTAGAGCTAGAATCGTGCATATTGACTAAGTTCACAAAGCCCTCCATCCCCGTCAACTTAGTAGGCCCACAAGTCAGCCTGCCACTATACTGGGTCCCAGCTAACAGGGGGAGTATTCATTTTTTTGTGCGTAATAAGGAGGCACTTCCTTGCGTGCGAAGATATAGTTGGTGGGTCCGAGCTGTCAGCGGCGGTAACATTTTTTTCGCGAAATACAGAGGCCCTTTCGGTGGGTCCCTGATGTTAGGTGGAGGAATCATTATTTTGCGCGTAATAAGGAGGCATTTCCTTGCGTGCGGCCGTGGAACCAGCTGTCGGCCTCTCCATGTACAGTCCACTTCAGATGCATGTCGGTCGTTGACCACGTTGACCAGGCCCCGCTGAGAGCACCAGGGCGGTGGACAACGGCGAGGCCTAGGAAGGGAACGACACGGAGGCAGGGAAGACTTGGCAGTTGTTTCCCACGCGGAGGGGAGTACGACTGTACGAGGGTTTACTGGTTCGTCTGCCGTCGCCGGAGAATAACAGCAGGTGTGGGTGAGTAGAGGGATGGCTAGGCCAGCGATGGGAGTACGGTGCGGCGGTGAGGCCTGCGCAGTAGCAGAGCCGGCCGCGGGGAGGAGGGAGCAGGCAGTCCCGCCGGCGCTTGTTTGAGCGGCTGGAGCAGGAAGAGCAGAGATTGAAGAAGCACGAGGGCCGTTGGATGGCCATCCAACAGTCACTGCTTGTGTGTCAACCTTTTTTTAGGAAAGCCTAAAATCTGTGGAAAACAGCATACAGCCCATCTGCCATTATTTCTAATAATTTACAGCCCATTTCCTAATTATTAAGGTTTTTTTTGGAGCCCATATTCTTTTTGTTAGCATTACAGCCCATATTGTGGCCACGGTTAAAAAATTATACAAAATTTTGCATATTTCGGTGCGGTCCGAACTGTTTTTAATCCCGAAATTTTGACTCACATTCAAACTGATTTTAAAAATAAATGTATATCAATATAAAATCCAACAAATTCTCCACGCATAAAAATTAATGTAATTTAAAATATCGAAATGAAAAATAAAGATATTTGAAACTAATTGCCGGTTTGATGTGTTTTAAAAATGTACATCCCATTTCTCATTACTTATGGGCCATTTTCTCGCCAAGCCGAATGAAAGCTCTCCTCTTCTTGAAAGATTTGCAGCCCAACAGGCCTGACAAAGCGACTTACATGGCAAATCACAAAAAAACTGGGCTGTGGCGGTGGACCCAGCTGTCAGCCTCTCCACGTACAGTACTCTTCCGATGGAAGTCGTTCCTTGACCACGTTGAACACGCCGCACGGAGAGCACCACGGTGGTGGACGACGGGGAGTCCTAGGAAGGGGACGACACGGAGCCGGGGAAGACGCGACAATGGAAGCCCACGCGGAGAGGAGTACGAGGGTTCACTGGTTCGGCTGCGGTGTGAGGCTGCCGTCGCCGCAGGGCCTGGCCAGTGGTGGGAATAGTAGGGGGCGGTGAGGCCTCTGCGGCAGCATAGCCGGCCACGGGAGGCAGGAGCATGCGGCACGACCGGCGCTGCTTTGGGCGGCTGGAGCAAGAAGACCAGAGGTTGAAGAAGCACTACGGCCGTTGGATGGACATCGTACGGTCACTGGAGCTAGAATCATTCATATTGACTAAGTTGACAAAGCCCTTCGTCCCCGTCAACTTAGTAGGCCCACAAGTCAGCCTCCCACCAAGGTGGGTCCCAGCTAGCCGGGGGAGTATTCATTTTTTTGTGCGTAATAAGGAGGCACTTCCGGTGGGTCCGAGCTGACAGCGGGGGGAACGTTTTTTTTGCCAAATACGATGGCCCGTCAGGTGGGTCCCAGCTGTTAGGGGGCAAACGTTTTTTTCGCAAAATACGGTGGCCCGTCCAGTGGGTCCCTGCTGTCTGTTGGAGGAATCATTATTTTCCGCATAATAAGGAGGCACTTACTTGTTGCGGCCGTGGACCCAGCTGAGACTCTCCACGTATAGTATACTTCCGATGGAAGTCGTTCCTTGACCACGTTGACCTTGCCGCGTTCCGTTGCATGCATGCGTCCATGGGCGTGGTGCGTCCCCACTGTCAGCCTCTCACGTACAGTCATCTTCCGATGAGTCTCGGTTGTTGACCACGTTGACCACACCGTGCCGAGTGCACCCAGACTGGAACGACCCGGAGATGGGGAAGACGGGGCAGTGGAGTCGCAGATGGAGAGGAGTGGGAAACTTCACTGGTTTGGGTGCGCGGCAGCACAGCCGCGGTGCCGCCCACGGGAGACAGGAGCAAGAACAGAGGTTGAAGAAGAAGCACGACTGTTGGATTAATATCCAACGGTCCAGCTGCTAGAATCATTTGTTGATTAAGTTGACAAAGTCGTGCGTACACGTTCGCTTAGTAGGCCCACAAGTCAGTCACCAAATCTGACGGGTCCCAGCTGTCAACGGGATGAATAATTTTTTCGCAAAACAAGGAGGCACTTCCTTCCGTGCGAAGATACAGCCGGTGGGTCCAGCTGTCATGTGGAGGAAACATTTTTTTCAGCTTAATAAGGAGGAACTTTCCTTGCGTGCAACCATGGACCTCGTGGGTCCCAGCCGTCAGGCTCTCCACGTACAGTCCTCTTCCGATGACTCTCGTTTGTTGACCACGCCGCACCGAACGCAGCGAGGCGGTGGACGACGGCGAGGCCCCGGACGGGAACGACTCGGAGAGGGGAAAACGCGGTAGTGGAGTCGCAGATTGAGAGGAGGAGAAGGGTTATAACTGGTTCTGTTGCGGCGTGGGGCTGTAGTCTGTGCAGAATAACAGGAGGTGTCGAGGGGTGGAGGGATAGCCTGGCCGGCAGTGGGGTAGCGCTTCGTAGCGATGCATGCTAAGCAGAGCCGCTAGCCGCCGGAGGCCGGAGCAGGCGGTCCCGGCGACGCTTGAGGAAGAAGACGAGAGATTGAAGGTGCATGTCGACCGTTGGATATAAATCCAATGGCTATGGATGACACAATCATTTGTTGACCAAGTTGACAACGCCCTGCGTAGGCTTCGACCTATTGGCCCACATGTCAGCCTGCAAAAATGTGGCATATATTTAACCCATGTTTTCTAGAATGTACAGTCCATTTGCTGGGATGGGTGAACAAATAATTTCGCGTCAATCAGGCCCATTTATATTTTCTAAGAAATCCCAGCCCATTTGCACTTCCTTGAAATACATGTATTTGGTGGGCTCGTTATATATATAATGTTATGTTAGAAGGAGCAATTAATATCAAAGAATAAACCGGAGAGGCACATTTTTTATATATATAATTAAGAAATTAGCGAGTTATTGCTCAAAATAAAAATGAGCGCGTTATTATTAAATTGGTCCTTAAAATCTTCGCAAGCTTTTGTACGCAATCACCAGGATTTTCCTTGCCTGTGAGTAAAAAACAACCAGGATTTTCCTTGCCAACTTCCATTAAACATTTACTTTTATAAGTTAATATCACGTGGGATATTTTTATAATGTATATATAAGTCTCTATAAAATATACAATAGTAGTAATAATATAAATATATATAATGTGGTTAGAAGGGAAAACATAAATTGGACACATCATTACTTTTATAAGAGACATGCGTTTTATACCCCACAGTAGGCATACTAACAAGTTCACACACAAATACAACAGAAAAGGTAAACATTCATATCAAACTCAGGTTCACAGGACACGTTCATATTCATAGCCAACATTCACTATCAACAACTCAAAAGATTCATATATACACAAGCTCAGCATATCTATGCATCCAAATGATTGATAGATCACACGACAATATTCATACATAATTCACAAAAAGATCCAGATATACACATGTTCAGTATGTTTATGCATCCAAATGATTGAGACCACAGCCAATATGATCCATGGACGAACTTTAATTACCTAGGGTACAGACTGGTAAATGGTGTTCAATCGGAGGTACTTCTTGCTAAAATTAGTTCTTGTACGAGTAAACTTTCGAGTACATAAGAGGCAGCACAGACAATCTGAACTTTGCTTGTAGGTTTATCCTCAAATAGTGGCCTCGTGCCGAGGGAGGTTTGAGCAACTTGGCCACCACTTTCATCCAACTAGTTTACTGGCTCATCTTGGTCCTGTATCTCGCCAAAATTCTACATTGCAGACGAGAAAGGAGGCGGTTGAGAAAATGAACCACCCAAATTTTTTGTGTAGTTCAACTGAAATGGAGCATCCTTGGCGTGCAGACTGATTAAGTGCCAGATGAATATACGCGTCAACCAACTTGTCTGGAATCTTTAGACTCCATGCCATATAGTTCGCTACCATATGTGCCGATAACCAAAAGGCACAGGTTGGGACCAAAGACTGGACTGCGTTTTTCTGCGCAATGCACCAAGCAATATTTTTGGCGTTCACTCTCCTAATACTTGGAGTTTGACAATTGGTTGACGCCGGTTGATACTCGAATGAATATAGGCACTTCTTGTCAACATCGATGCTTGTCTGAGTGAACATTGGAGTACATAGCAGCAACATAAGTACCTGTCCATCTGATCATTTTGTGCAGTTCTACTGAAATCACCTGATGTAATGATTTGCCTGCGAGTTCAGGCTCCAAATTACTCCTTTATGAAATCGGCAAACAGTAGCACAATACTAAATTACCGATACATATGACAGGCACAATAATCAGGATAAAGACCAGTACCAACCTGTGTGAGGTAGCATATCAATTACTATTTCCTTTGACTAGAAGCCGAGATAAGCCAAGCGACTGACAGCAAAGGAAGAAAGCAAGCGGAGATTAGCGACTGACAGGAAAGGAGGGAAGCTGTCGAGGCAATGAAGCACCCAAAGTTTTTGTGCAGTTCCACCAAAATCGAGCATCCCTGTTGGAACATATATTGAGAGAGTGAGATTACTGTAATAGTGGGACTAGTTGATGAATCATACACTAACAAATAGAAGCACCCTCATTATCTTAATGGGTAAAGTTAGCAACATAGTAGTCTTGCTTAAAGAGAGGTATTAGTTTATTTAATCAGTGCCAATTAGCTCAACTCAACACTCAAAGCATTGCCATTTATCATAGGTTGCAAAAACTTTAACGTGCAAAGTTAAAGGAGTTTCTCATGACAGTAGCACGATACAAATAGAGATGACAACAAACTAATATGGATGAAGGCCTTAGGCCCGTACCAACCTGAGAAAAAAAGCTTATTCATGTAGTCCCATAAGAGATGATAAAGCACTCACTGGAATCACACAATAGTATATATTTTTGTGCACTTCAAATGTATGGTTAAAATCACTCTTGTTTACCAGTGCTGAGATTATATCGAAAGATTATCAAGAACTTCCAGCAGAGTTAAAGCACTGGCTGGGATACAGTTCATTGTATTGTCTTGTGTAGTTCCACTAAAATGTATGATTGGCACAACATGATCCCTGTTTGCACAAGTAGGAACAAGGTGAAACCTTCATTAGGTTAGTGAGGAAGGATAGGAAGACATTAGCATATTACTCAAACAGTAGCATCAAATTCATGATGGACAATACGCAAAACATTGCCTCATTGAACCAATGGCAATAAATTGACATGCAAAACAATAGCACTTTTATGTCATGACACTAATAATATTCCCTCCCTGATGCACCACACGATTCACCTCCATAGACAAACATACACACGTACATGATTCAGCATAGGGTCCTACTAAAGATTTGTTTAACTCCAACAGGAAAATTAGGCAGTAATAAATTAGTGGTGCTTAAGTACTCCTAATTAATTAAGTGAGACAGCAGAAGTGGAGGGGCTCCCTGGAGGATCGTCTCACATGTAAGGTAGTCATTGCCGGAGCCCTTGAATGGCCTCGACTGAGGCCTCTGGCTTCAGCAAGATCGCCTTGGCACTGTTTATTCTTCTTCTTCTTCCTCTTCATGCTCTGTTTCTCTTTCTCCTCACCAGTTGGTGAAACCAAGTACATGATTGGCCTTCTAATTCAGAATTGGTTTTGTCAGTGAGGGAGTACAAGTGTACTAGTAAAAAACAGCATTATTTTCTCATGGCAGTCGGAAAATAGAGATGAACACATGCATTAAATATCACTCTTACCTAAAGGAAGGTTATGGCGCCAATATGGATGATGAGGATTGGAACACATATCTCCCTTTGTGCAGTTCCACCAAAATGAACCAATTGTTCCATTCTGACATTCCAGTTATACAGCACAAAAGTCACTTCTTTTAAGAAGAGTTTTCTGCAGTGCACCAAAAGGTCACAACAGCAACCAGGTGAATTGGATATCCCTGATTGCACAAAAAGGCATAGAGGAAACAGTCAGAGTCTCAAACAATTACAGGCAAAAACATTTGGCTAAACTTGTCATGGCTTATAACAGTGGCATGGCTTTGTTTTTACCAGGGACATTAGATTAAGAACAGCTAAGGCTATGTTCGGTTCACAGGTTTGGTGCAGGATTTTCGTAGGAACACAATTCCTACGATATTCTTTCCCTTCCAACCGTTCGGAACACGGGAAAGGTGAATAGTGTTTCATAGGAAAGCTGGTCTGGTAGTACTGATTCCATAGGATTAGAAACATCCACGCGCTGCTCATTTTTTGAGCGGAAGCCCGAGGCAGGCGCTCGTTGCCATGTGTTAGACAGGTTGCTGTGCTGTGTTGCCGGAATAAAAAAAATCAACCTATGTGTGGTACGTGAGGTGAAGACAAGAGTAGTCACTGTGCAGCTGAATAAACAAATAGCATCTCGTACTGCCAAGCATGCTACTCTAAAAAAACAAATCTATACATTTCGTAGTCCATCCGAACACATTCGCTTGAGAGTTTCCTCTGGTTTGCTGTTCCATAGTTTTATACCTACATTCCTTTCCTATTCCTCTATTTTCATCAAGACCTATGTTTTCTGCCCCTTTATTCCGAACGGAGCCTAAATATTTGGTATAAGGGCATGGGACAGTGGGTGCACCAGCAGTGCAGCACCATGTACGTAAACAGGGGCATAAAGTGGTGATTCATAGTTTGTTGCCCCGAGAAACAAACATCCAAGAAACATATCTGGGTTGGTCCCATTTTTGTTCACTCTAGCCACCTACTCCTATGTGTGGATAGCAAATCTAGTCCTGGTCATACCACTGTGTACAGCGTTACCCCTATATTTCCCTTTTCGACCAAGAGACCGGTTGGATGACCAGTCTGTACTACTTTCACCCCCTTTCCTTCCTGTTTGTACCAAGTCCGATGTACATACTAAATTCCCCCTCCCCCACTTTATTTCTTGTTTGAACCAAGTACTCCCTCCGTCCGAAATTACTTGTCATCAAAATGGATGTGTCTAGAACTAAAATACATCCAGATACATCCATTTCAATGACAAGTATTTTCGGACGGAGGGAGTACAAGATTCGACTCCATGAAGTAGCTTTACCTCTAACAATAGAAGAAAAAAATATGTGACGTTGGACCATCCGATCGAGAGGGGCTGAGAGGTAGAAAATGATGCACATGCAGCAACGTAGCGAGCTGGGGAAGTAGAGCTAAGGTGGTTTCGAACGAAGATATACCTGAAGGTCGTCGGGATGTGGATAGGTGGGCGGCGGGAGGCCGGATCCGCCCACAGGCAACGACGAAGGGATCGGAGGACCTCCCGCGCTGGCGCTCAACCAGAGATAACGGTGCGGCCAACAGTGGGTCTCCTCCCTCGCTGTCGACGATGGCCTAAATGCTGCCCCTCCTCCCCTTCACCGGCGGAGGGGGATACAGCCGGATCTGTAACCAGCGGTGAGGATAGAAAGCCAGTGTTTTTTGAAGGGAGAAAGACAGTGTTACTACCCCTATCTTGTTTAGATCTGGAGAGGATGAGAGTGTGTGAATAGAGCAACCCTAGGAAGCAAGCGCGGAGGCTCCGGCCTATATATACGTAGTGGGGTAGTTTTCCTTTTTCACTCCATCAAAACAATCGTTTAAAATTGTGTACTACTACATGCCAGGTCGCGTTTTTTTAGTTGTTGATTGTTTTTTGAAATAGCTACCCGCTTGTTCCAAGTGGTGTTACGGTGTGCCAGGTCGCACTTTGTATCGTTCAAGTCTGGTACTACAAGTCCCTCCAATAAATGAACAACCATCCCGTCGTAAAAATTGTGAACAAGCCCATGGCTAAAATTAGCGGAAACGTGGGTTGCCCCAACATGCATTATTATTTATATTTTCTACTCCCTCCGTTCCTAAATATAAGTCTTTTTTATAAGCCACACCTAAGACAAGAATTTTTTTATTAGCAGTGAACCCCACATGTCATAGACACAAAAATTGTGGCAAGATTCCCTTAGGCAAGCCAAAGTGTGTCTAACAATTTGAGCAACTCAGGTTAGGCAAGTGTGGCAAGTGTGGGAAAAATAATGTGGCAACATAAAACAAACATAGTCACAATCCAAACAGCCCTGTAATTTTTTGTGACATGCATGAAAATTTGGTTAGTTAAATTTATAGTCAAAATTTGGCAAGGTGCATCAAATCAACACATGCAAGTATCAAAAGGAAAGTCACAGCATGCATGCATGCGTTGTACTCCCTCCGTTTCCAAATATAAGTCTTTTTAGAGATTGCAACAAGTGACTACATACGAAGCATAATATGTCTACTCCTATATACGAAGTAGCCCATTTGAAATGTGTAAAAAGACTTATATCGAGTGCAGTGCTTTGATGTGTCGCCTCAACTCGTACAAGACCGAGAAATTTGATTACTACAATGCCCTCTCCCTCGCGGACTGAGCTCCGGTGCCTTAACTGCACCTGCCTTTGGCTGCATGACAGGAGGGCCAACCACCTGTTGGGCCCACCTGTCATAGATGCAAAGGCAGGAGCAGTAAGTAGAAGCTTTCGCTACACGCTATCCCTCCCGCACGAGGTGGACGGACATGCAGCAGTGGATTCGATACTGTAGAAGTAGGAGTAACATCATTGTTCATCTTCTCGAAGAGGCGAAGAGCCAAGCGCAACCCGAACGTGGCAGTTGCGAATGCTCGCTTGGTGCGGTTCCTTGGAGTACTAGCCAGGCTCTTGCATGAGACAAAATTGCTATTGTTTAACAATTAAACTCCATTATCCATTGGTTGATACTCATTCTGCATAGGTCCACGCGCTTAGCACCGTTTCCTCCTGGGGTCACCAATGTTTATTTGTTAATTAATAGCATTGCATGCAATGAACTAGCCATTGCAAGTCATTAAAAGCATGCACACCTCTCATCTCTTATTGGTTGATATGTCAAGAAACAAGAAACAAGGTAGAAGTTAATGCACCGCGCCTAAGTGTTTTGGGACTATTTGGTTTTCATAAGATGACTTACACACCTAGACGGAGGGAGTAGTATAGCCCTGTAAACCGGAAAGGAGTATTTGCCTTTCTAGAGATTTCAACAAGTGACTAGACTACACCGTGTGCAGTACTCCCTCCCTTCCAGTTTATAGGGCTCAAATCTCAAATCTCATGAACCAAGGCTTTTTGCGATTGGAGGAATGTATCTCGCACTTTACAAAACTACCCTAATTAAACTCATGCATTAATTACGTAGTTCTCTCGTTTTCCTCTCTGCCTTGGTCGCGGTGCACAATATAGAGCACTCCTATATGACTAGCCGCTCTATCTACATGCGGGACATTTCAAAGCATCCGGGCCCGCGTGCCATCCACCAAATCATAGCGAGGTGCTACAGTCGAGACTCACCTGTCACCCCGGTGTGGCCGTCATGACCCGTCATATCACAAAACCCACACTTTTACCAGCAGTGGTAAGGTGGCCTCCAAGTTGGACTGGACGAAGCAACCATCATTTCACTGGAACGCTTGTTCAAGCCCTTTCTTCCCTTTCTTGAAGAAAACCTCACTCCAGGCTACTCACTTCTGCCATTTTTCTTCTGTACCGATGAACGAAAGGTGGGCGAATCAGTTATGCTGCTATATTTTCATTCCAAGAATCTTCTTTTTGCGAAGGACCGACCGATTCTCACATCCTATTCTTTTCCCGTTTTCATTGCGATTGTGGTTTCCTTTCGATTGCTTTTTGTTTGTCAGTGCATTGATGGATCCTGGAGCACTAGGAAAAGAGTTGCCGGCGGACAACCCACTGGAGACAGCAATCTCCAGGAAGCGAGCACCGACCAACGAGTTGACCATGTTGGCGGGCCAACCCATGGAGATGAAGAACTCCAAGAAACAAGCACTGGCCAAAGAGTTGAGGATGTTGGCGGACGAACTCCTCAAAGAAAGTTGGAAGAACAGCAAGGGCCCCACCATGCCTACCCCAGGAACTCTGATTGCCACCTATGTGAGGCTCACGACCGAGTTTGAGGAGATAGTCGCCGTTGAGAAGCAGTATTCCCCTGGCAAGGTGATGGCCCCCATCGAGGACGAGGAGATGGCCCCCGGAGGGATGAGATCTCCCGATGAGCTGCACAAGGTAAAAAATAATGGCTTATTACCATATTTGTGGTTTTTGATTATTTGCAATGTGCTTTCTAATATGTTAGGGTTGTGCAGGTGCCGGTGGATGTCCTTGATGATTCCGATGTCGTGGCCCGTCCTGTTGGCATCGCCCCTGAGATCGATTCCGATGCCGCTGTCCATCCTGTAGACATCGCCCCAGAGATCGATTCCGATGTCGCGGTCAGTCCTGTGGACATCGCCCCAGAAATCGATTCCCATGCCGCTATCCGTGCTGTGGTCATTGCCCCAGAGATCGATGACAAGAAATAATTGGTCGCGCTAATCCTTCAGGGTAGTTTGCATTGTGTTGTGTTTAATTACCAGAACGATGCGTGTTATCAAACCATCTTAGGGCTAGTGCACTGTCTTGTGCGGGCGGATCTTGCTACTTTTGTTTGATTGTGAATCATGCGATGAATCATGCGAACCCTCTCCGAGTTATGGAAACAGATGTATCCTCACCAGCTTTTGATGTAATATATGGCATGCTTAGATGTAAGTTTGAACTGTTTGTCATATCAGTAGGGCTTGTTTGATGATTCTTGGTGTTAGTAGGCTAGCTACTGTGCGAGCTATAGTACTTACAAAACACTCACCAAAGAGAAACGTTGGGGCTGATGAGCTCGTGGTACGCTTATACTTATCCCTCGTCGATCGACCAATACCCCTAGCTCCTAAAATTGTAGGCTTAGCGATCGATCAGACAATAGTCGACATACATTCAGGCCTCATTTGGTTCATAGGGTAGGAAAATCATAGCAAAAGTACAGAGAACGCGCAACACAAAATCATAGCAGTGCAGAGACGTACTCCCTCCGTTCCAAAATAGAAGACCTAGGCGGGCTAGTTTGGCCTAGTGGGTTTCAGTGATATGACGTGGTACAGTGTCGTCCAGTCTTCGCGTGTGGTAGCAGTATTGCGGGTATAGTAAGTTTTCTTGAAGAAGAGGAATTCAACGAAGTCATGATGGTTCCTTTGTCCGAACAACTTAAAGTGGGAAAGGTTGGTCCTGCGATACGACCGGGGTAGACCAGGATAATTTTGTGCATGGCAGGTGGACCAGGATGGTCGACGTCCCACATGTCGGCAAATGAAAGTATTCTTTCTGATATAGAGGACGAGCAACAAGTATTCATTGTTTATTTTTGATGAAAGCTATTGTCTCCACTGTTACGACGGAGGAGTGTGAAACATGGCAGCCCAATGAACTTGGCATGTGCACCACTCCCTCCTTCCTCATGTAATGCCCAGGTTACAGCTTTTTCTCACTTTCTCTCTATCTATTTCCTCTCAAATGTTTTTTACCTTTCTTTTTTTAATACACAATTGTTTTTACGCCTTTTTTTAGAATTATTTTTTTATACCTAGGAGCACGTGTAGAGACGGGCTCTTGCAGAGCCCACTCCTTGACTTTGTCAATGCCTCTCTCCCCTCCACATAAGGAGTACTACTTGCTATGCATGCATGCGGCGGGCAGCTGGCGTCTTGAGGGGCCAGGGCGGTGATTGCGGGCTCCGGAAGCGGTCCGGACTCCAGCATGGCCCACCTCACATTATCACCATATATTTCTTGGAGTCCGTGCGTGGCGGGTGGGCGATCTCTTCTCCCTCCCCCGTTTCTCTCTTCTTAGTCGACGCCCGCCGAGCAATTAGATTTCGGCTATCAACGGTTTATTCAACTACGGTCCCACATGTCAGTGAAATTGCAAGACAACGTGTGTCCCTTCTGGTGAGCGGCGTGCGAGCCAGATTGTCGGGGTTGCGACACGTACGAGTCGTAAGTGTGCCGCCTTTTCCTTTAGAACTTGCGAAGCGTAACATTTTCGCGCGATCGATCGATAGAAATCCAGAACAAAATGACGAGGGCGGTGCTTTCCCGCTCGTTAGGCGGGCTAGTTCGAGTGATATGACGTGCTACAGTGCCGTCCACTTGCTCCATTTTTATGTAAGCAAGAGTTTACACTCTTACGCGGGAGGAGTGCGAAACACCGCGGATCTGATTTTGATTGAGGGATAACTGTTCCCTGCCAAATAATGGAGGATTGTTAGCGATTATAGCATGATAGTTAGGGCATCTCCAGCGCTGGCCCACAAATTTACACCGGCATCTGTCCGAGGACACTGATGGATGCCATCCGATGCCGCCCGCATACCTTTCGACAACTATAAGAACTAACCGAACGAAATTCATGCAAACAAAGCAAATTTCAAATTAACCGGATGAAATTCATTACATTTCGAAAACTTTTCCTACAAACTGGACGAAATTTATTACATATTTCGCACAAACCGTACTAAAACCTACTGTAAACCAAATATAAACGACCGCCGGCGCCCAACCACCATGTCCGGCCATGAACCCAAGAAAGCCGGCCATTGCCTTTGCCTCCTCCTCATCCGCCTCGATAACCTCCTCCTCCGGAGCACAAGGTTCTGAAGATTTCCGCCTCCATGGCGCCGTCAAGCGGCTAATCGGCCGCCGATGTTTACCCCACCAAGCTTGGCGTCGACTGAGTGGAGTAGCGGTGGCCTTCCCGAGACCAGAGCGGCGGCGACCTATCGTGTACTACTCTTCCTCGCTGCCGGCTGCGCCCGCGCACGCGCTCCGGCTTCGTGGTAGTGGCCGCGGAGGGCGGCCGGGGGGGGGTGTGCCGGCGATCTCCTTCGTTTGCTCCTGCGACAGAATGTTGAAGAGAGCTTTGGAGCGCGCCCGGAGCGGAGCCGCCGATGTCCCTCGTCTGCTCCTGCGACAGTACGTCCAAGAGAGCTTTAGAGCGCCAGGAGGCCATGGTTGAAGTGGTGCCGACAGAAGGAAGGGACCGGAGGAGAATAAGTGTGGGTCTTTGGCTATGGCTGGGAGCTGGGGCTCAAGTTAATATAGCGGGCGAATGGCAATGAGCCGCGGCAGACGGATGGACAACTGGCGCTGGAGTAGGTTCGTCGGCCATGAATGCGGACGCTGCTTCAGTGACTTAACTGCAGATGCGTTTGGGTTACTGACATGTGGGCCCAACGGGCATCTGGCCCACATGTCAGTGACACACCAATTGCACCGCAGTTAAGTCCGGTGAATGCGGCATTGACATTCTGGAGAGACGGTGACCGTTTCAGGCGGGAAGCGCGCGCTAGCGATGGAAGTGGTTTCGGTGTTCAGTGGCACTAAGATCGGTCGTTCACAATAGTACATACTCCATACCATACTACCATAGTACCCTCTCTAGCTTAGTCTATTTTATAGATTGTCGTTGTGATGGACGATATACATAAACAAGGCGGTCCGAGTATGACCGTTGGTGTTGAGCCAGGTGAATACATGCTCGTCGTTCGCGTAGGCCTCCATCAAACGTCTAAACAGTAATGTCAGGCACCGTCGGGGCGCGCAGGTGATGGGCTTGCCGTTTGCGTTGCGCCATGAGCAGGACTTTGATTTAGAGGGCGACGTGCATGCATTAGCAAGCTTTGACAGCGTGAGCGTGAGTGTCTGATGCGAAGTATTTCATTTTCATTTGGCTGATGAGGGTGCGTTGCAGCGACGAGTCCGTGGTTTGATTCCCCACATACGCATAATTTTGGTTATTATAGTATTTCTTTCTCCATTGACAGGTAGGCCCGCGTAGATAGATAAAGAACACGAGCTGATGAGGCGCATGCGGACTGTTTGACTGGTCAACCAGACAAATACGGAGCTATACGCTGAGCCAGTGACCGTATAATCACCATATCTCGTATACAATGATCAAAGTGAGCTATCAAGACAAGTTCGATGACCGCCAATGCATTTTACTCGGTAATAAATGACCAGGATTGAAGGGGAATCCAAATTTGCTTCGTCTTCTGTCCTTGAGCTCTTGACAAACCAATGCACTATACGGTTGTCCGGCCACTCCACCCCAGAGCTCTCACCAAGCGTCATTCATGCCACCGCGCCGCACACTAACCTGTAAGGCACCGATGGCATCCCACCGCGCCGAGTTCCTCGTCGCCCACGACCCCACACAAAATGGTAGGGAAGCGATGGCATCCCGCCGTGCCGAGTTCATCGCCGCTCGCGACCTCACAACTATGTGGGAGGAATTTGAAGATGCCAAGGCCGAATGGGTGGTAGAGCAAGAGGCGGCCAAAGCCGCACAGAGGGAGCGGAAAAGTCAGAAAGCACTCAAGAAAAGAGAGGCTCACCGCCGCAAAAAAGAAAAGGACGCACGCGCTGCTGCGGAGAGGTCGGCGGAGATCCAAGCACGGTGGGGTGTCACCGACAAAGCCGGGAAGGAGAATGACGGCGTCTGGCCAACATGTGAGAAGTAGTACTACTAGTAGTTAGTGTGTGTGTCTGTGTATGAGTACGAGCATGTACCAATATTACTAGTTACTACTATAGTTTTTAGAGCAAATTACCAGTACATTAGCCTAGACTACATGGAAAAATTCCTATCCTAAGCATCAAATGGCATCTCTTTCTCTATAGGAATTGAGATGCATGTCATCTCACTTCCTATGATTTTCATATTCCTATCCTATGAACGAAAGGAGGCCTCTGCTGGAGTAACTACTGTAGCTAGCAGTATTGCTGGTGCAGTAGTTTTCTTCAAGAAGCGGAATTCAACGAAGTCATGATGGTTCCTTCGTCCGAGCAACTTCAAAGTGGGAAGTGGGCCTGTGATTTGACGGCTCATTAGTCATTGTTACTGCGGCGCGATGACCTGGGTGACTCTCCCTTGGAGTTCTGCGTGCATGGCAAGTGGACCAGGATGGTCGATGTCCCACATGTTGGCAAACGGAAGTATTCTTTCCGATATCGAGGAGCAAGTAAACCGCGTGGTATAGTATCACTGCTGATTGGTTCACAAAAAAATAGTATCACTGCCGATTTATAATTATTTTTTATTTCTGATGAATGCTAGCGTTTCAACTCTTACGACGAAGGGTGCCAAACACGGCACGTGCTGGATGTCCCACATGTCAGCGAAAGGAGTGGGACATGAACAGCGTGGTAGAGCCCAGCGTAAAAAAACAGCGTGGTAGAGCGTCTCCACTTCTTCCACTTCTGGGTCGGAGAGCACACGTATTAGTACTTAGTGGTATGAACAATACAAAGTGCGACCTGGAGAGAAAGACACATCTAGTTGGAAGGTCTCGGGGCATACACGTAAACAAATATAAAAGTTAATATATGCCTCCAACTAATATAGTAGTAGTAGAGTACTTAGGCACGTACTCCATAACATCACCGTGCATTGCACGTACAACATTTAGTGGTAGTACGTAGTAAGAGACAAATGCCGCCCAAGAGTTCCCTTCTCGACCTACTTTTGGGTGTTTGGTAGAGTGTATGGAGGGTGCATGAGTCCACACTAGTTTAGCACAAATACACTAGAAGCATGCATGAAGAGAGCATGCATGAAGAGGGGTGTTGAGTTGAGCATGCATGAAGAGGGAACAACTATGCTGAGACGAGAATGCAACCAAACACACCCTATATGCCACGCATGTTCATACCATTTGTGCCTTTCTACTTCACTTACTGCGCTACATTACTCAGGTTCGTACGTCCACTCCTGGGTACATGTCCGTCTCGTAGTTCCAGTCCCACGTGTTCTTCATATAGATGGAATGATCCTTGCATAACACGTGCACCTTGATGCTAGATGTCTCGCGTGTTGGCAAAAGGATGAACAAAGCTCACGTAAAAAAAATAGAGTGGAAGAACATAGATTCCGGACGACCGAGAAGGAGCAAGGAACCTCGTGGTGGAGCGTCTGCACTCATAATATTTAATATTATTCAGCGATATAAAATTAACCAATCATCTCCACAGTGGACTGGAAGAGTACGAAACACGGCAACCCAGTGTAGTTACATCATACTAGTACATGGCTAACCCACGCTATAACCGTATTTCTTGGCTTCCGTGCGACACCTATATCTAGTAATCCAGCAGCCTGTATCGCTTCTCCCTCCTCGTCTCTATCAAAGTGCGGCGGGCTGGCGTTTCTGCCGTCTATTGAGGTCGGTTAACTATCACATGTTAGCGACATGCCAAGAGCATTCTAAAAAAATTCCTTTCACGTTCCGTTTTCAAAAAGAAAAAAATCCTTTCACATACGAATTTGCCAGTATGCTTTGAGCAACTTGCATGTCCTATACTGCTCTTGTTTGATACTCTAACTTAGCTAGAGGTTAGACTAACTCATGACTAACCCTGAACTAACTGTAGCCAAAGAGGTGTTTGGGTGACAGGGTTAGATTGATAATAAATGCACTTCATGGAGAGAGAAAAGTGATTTTTTAGTAGTCCCAATGAGAACTATCTCCAGTTAGCACCGCTTGGGTGGGATAGTTTTTTTGGTGGGTTCGGTGCAACTTGCTCCAATTTAAACCCTCATGCTTGGATACTTTAGGGCTATTTGAGCCCCAACTAGCTCAAACTAACTCTAACCCATGGATCCAAACAGGGCCTATGGCCAGTCTCGACGCGGAGCAGTCGCGTGCACCGGGAAGCGACGCTCTCTCGGCCGTCGCGCCACTTCAAAGCCGGCGCCAGTGAGAGGTCGCCTCTGCTCTGGCCGGGCATTAATGCGGCACTGACGCTCTAGAGCGACGCTGACCGTTTCACGCGGGAAGCGCGCGCTGGCAAGGGAGTATAGGTTTTGAACCATTTCAGGTGTAGTACTGGTAGTTTGCAAAACTACTCAATTATTGCACTCAGTTTCCTAAGAAATTGTGGTAAAAACGTTACTCCACAGCCCGCTTCCTTCTCCTTCCTCTTCCACCGCCCGCTCACATCCGCGGGAAGCGACTGGTCAACCCTTATATAGGAGTGCTAGCACAAAAAGATGCATGCATGACCACTAAAATTTCCATATTAAAGCGCCGCTCCGGTGGGAGTATGGCGTATGTTGTTACCTTCGGCCGGCCCATGGCTACCGGGCGACGGCGACCAGAGAAGAGGCGGCGGGAGGGGAATGAATGCAGCTACTGTTTGGGTTCGCCTTCCGGCTTAAATAAATGTGCAGCATCATGTGTACCCGCGGGTGCACAAATTGTAACATACGTGTCTGCTTAAGTGGGCGTCACATAACTGGTGTGTGTGTGAGAGAGATTTTGAGAGACAGAGTGCGTGTGTGCGACTCTACTCTTCGAACATGTACTCAACCTTTTGCATTGGGATATAAGTGTAATGGTATTTACTTTAGCTAGTGATTTACATGGCCATGTTAACATGGTTGTGTCAAAAAAATGTCACTTCCTGCTCGTGATTTGCGTTATATAATTACAAGCAAGATTCTCGTGCATTGCACGGAACATCAATATGCATTTTTTTACAGAACACCTGTTGTGATTGACCCATGCAGGAGTAATCCCATGTGTAAAAACTAATGATATCTCGAGAATTTTATCGGAAAACTGGTATCTCGAAAATGTCATCGAAAAAATGAAAGATGAGAGATAAGGCGAGGAGGAGTGGAGCGTGGTGGTGACTGGTGGTCGAAATGGGCGGATGCATGGGGATGGACGGCGCCGGCTGGCAGTAGCGGCCACCATGCATGCTAGATTGTTCCAGAGACTTATTCCTTTTTTAATTGCTGAGCAATGAGGTTGCGGGAGATAATGATGTGGAGAGAGGTGCGGGTATCTTTTGTAAAATTATCATAGTTTGCTTTCTATCCTCATATATAGATCATACGGTCTGTATTACAAGATGGCAGGCACACCATCACCGCCAACTCGTTTTTTTATAAGGGTACAAATGATAAGTTTGCTGACTACTAAAGTAAAGTGGAATTTGTCCATGTTATGCAAGTAAATAAAGGTGATTGTTTATCATACGGGTAAGGTTGGATGAAGGGTGGTAGGAACAAATGCTCCGCCTAGAGCATGTGTGTGTGAGATGGAGTCTTAGTGTGTGTGTGGGGTGTGTGTGTGTGTGTGTGAGAGAGAGAGCGAGATGGAGTCTTAGTTTGTGTGTGTGTGTGTGTGAGAGAGAGAGAGAGAGAGAGGGAGAGAGATGGAGTCTTAGTGTGTGTGTGGGGGGTTGCGTGCGTGCG
>NC_057799.1:364514417-364527892 GCF_018294505.1 Triticum aestivum
GATTGTTAAGTGTGAGTGTGTGTTTTACCCATCCAGGCGGAAGTTATGTGCACAAAAGAGGAGAACGATTCGATGTGGCGTTAGGATTGAGGGTAATTAAACGTATGGAGACATAGAGACCTTGAACATGCATGTGTGAGAGGTATACATGTATACGTGGGATGTGTGCGTGTGTGCGCGCGCATGATCGAGATAAAAGAAAGAAGACATAAGTCATAAGATCAACGACATGGGAGAGACGGATCGGTATGACAATATGCATGCATGTGAGAATGCAGGGAAGAAGGCCCGACAATTGAGCATGTGTTTTTGTCTTTAAGAGATAGTGGCGTGGGCTGGAGCATGCATCTATGGCGAGCAGAGGGAGTGAGGCGCAATGATTGTGCAAAAGAGACCAACCTATAAATGCATATGTATGGAGAGACATATATAGTGTGGGTGAGAGGAAGCAAGACTCCGTGCGAGAAAGAAATGTTGACGGAGAAACTATAGATAGATACAGAGATGGAGATGCTAGCTAGAGGGACATCCGCTAGTTTGGGTGTTGGAGATGACCGTCGGGTGGTTCAAAGGGTGAAGTTATATATGTGTGTGAGAGGGCACTTGACTGCATGTAGAGAGAAACATATGTAGTGTCCGTGATAGGAATCAAGAGTGAGGGCGAGAAAGAAGGTTGATGGAGAAACAGATAAATAGAAAGATAAAGATGCTAGCTAGTGTGTGTTAGAGATAGGAGTCGAGTGGATCAGAAGGCTGGGTTATGTGTGTGGGTGTGAGAGAGATAGAGAGAGGGTGCATGTGAGTCACATACAAACAAATATCAGAGAGATATGAGATCCAGAGAGACAGAGTTTTGTGTCTGCGAGAGAGAAAGATATTTCACAAGGAGAGTGATAGCTAGAGAGACATACGAGGGAACGCAAGATATCTCTAGGGAGAGAGGGTGTGTGTGTGCGACATACAAGAGAACAATGGAGAAATATGAGACCCTGGGAGACAGAGTTTGTGTTTGTGTGTGAGAAAGAGATATTGAAGAGGAAGAGTCATAGGATCTCATATCTAAGGAGCGAAAGACATCTCTGTATGAGGGGTGTGCGAGTGGCACACATGGGAATAGTAGAGAGAAATGAGACCCCGGGAGACAAAGTTTTGTGTTTGTGTGAGAGAAAGAGATTCCACATGGAGAATCATAGTTAGAGACACATAGCAGGGAGCGAGATATACTTAGAGAGAGATAGAGTGATGAAGGTCGAGGGAGAGAGTACCGTCAGTGTGTTACGAAGATAAAAGATCATTGTCGAAATACAGGTAGCACGAGAGATACCTGAGAGACGATGAACGCGTATAGGTCCAGAGAGATGTCCTATATAAGCATGAGTGATAGCTATATGAGACGAATATCTGGATTAAAGGGGATTCAAATATTTAAACTGGAGATCACGACATCGATAATATCATAACGCAAATTGGTGTATCAAACATGCATATTCATTTGAATTTGGGCACACGTGTAATGTTATATAGTTTATCAATATTGGTGATCCATAGATTCTTCAATTACAAACAATGCATGGTTTATATGCAATTAATGTCTAAACGGGATTACACTATATGTTGCGTGTGTGAAACACATTATACATGTTTGAGAAGTAAAAAAACCCGCATGAAACACACATTAATTGGAGACAGTTAGCGAGGAATGCATACATTGGATTTCAACATAAAGTGGTTTCAAATATTTGAAAATCCAAATTGATGGATACAACCTTATGAATCTGAGATCATGCCATTTGTAAACCATATTTATGTATAAATGGTGTTGTGCTTTTGAAAGTATATATATAAAAAATGATGTATATAGAATGTAATTCCAATTGAAAATGGATCCCGCCCAAAAAAATAGAATACAAACGGGATTCGAATTGAGTTGGCACGGTAAACGTGCACTCTGCAAAATTTGAACGAAGCGGGGTAAGTCGCAGTAACCGCTCGAAACCAAAATCTGCGAGATGGAAATCACGACTGCCTATCCCTGCCACGCAAAGCCTATCTGCTGGATTTCTATAGGTTTCGATAGGGGTAGGTTTGTAATTTCACCCAAACATGACGTAACCGCCTCTCAACCGGATTCATACACAGTGGGCGCCAAAACATAGTGTGTCCTCGGCCGAAATCGACTCCCTCCCTGATTCATATTCATACACGGTGGGCGCCAAAAACAAACTCTCGTCGGCAAATATTCGGTGTATGCGAGATTACCGTCCTATCCCCAACCGACTAATGTTGCTGTGATGTAGTAGAAATTTGAAACGGGGGCTAAGTTTGTAAATTTCCTCACATTTGAGACAAGCGCGCCCTGAATACATGGTTCCCCCTTCCTCTCTACCTCCCTTTTCCCCATTCGTACTCCGTGGGCGCCAAAACACCCTCTCCACCCTACCCTCCTCCGTCCCCTGCCGTCCGCCACCCCATCCACCGCCGTCCTCCTCCACCATGCCGGAGCTGATACCCCGACGCTGCCGTCCATTACAAGAGATCGACCTCTCTCATCCACGGCTTCGGACCGGGATCCTTGCATCCCGTCCTCTCGCTTCATCCCCGCCGTCGTCCACCTTGCCGGCGCCGCTCCTACGACCGTCTCGTCCACCGCACCCCACCGCCACCGTCTACCCTCCTAGATCTGCTTCCACGCCGCCGACAGCCATCGCTACCGCAGCACCGTCAAATTCTCAGCAGATGCGTACACGGCGCCACACCAGAGGCGGTACTCTTTGGTATCTGCTCAACTTATTTATCGCAGCAAGAAAATAGATCGCCACTGCTTTACTCTGATTTCTTGTCTTTGTTGTGAAGTTGCCTTTGTCCGGTTTGCACCTTCAGATCCTCCATGGCACGCTCAACACTATACTCCCAATGCTTATGGTTTTCCCTTGTTATATTCCACACTAGTTAAATCACAGTAGACTAAATTTCAACATTGGGTCAGTCGAATTTTCAGAGCTCGCCGGAGTTCGCCGGTGCGATCGAAGGGGCTCGGGTGGTTGTGGGGCCTCGCCGAACGAAGAAAACTCGACGCGGGTGGGGGTTGGGGCGGGGGTGGGGGTGGCGGAGGAACACAGGCGGTGGGGGCCGGTGGTCCGGCCGGCGGCCCGTGCGGTGTTTTGTATGGGAAGAATCAGAGACGAGGAAGAAGAAGGGTTAGGAGACGTAGGATCTTCATCCAACCGCCTGAAATGGTCGAGAGACAGCTGGGAGTTGCATTCTTAATGCGCTCTGGTTCATCATGTGTGGGCACTGCGCAACCAACACTTTATTATCCAAAATCTGCTTGCTCTTCTTTACCATGTTCCTCTTCCGTTCTTCTTTAATATGTACTCTCTCCGTTCCTAAATACAAGACTATACCCATACTTCACTGGCCACACCACTAGCCCCACCACACAGGACCTGCACTCCAGCAAAAGCTATACCGATTTCATTTGCCATAGCACCAGCTGTACCACAGAAAAATCCCACTCCAGCAAAAAGTACAGCAAGTCCACCGGCCGAAGACCTATCCCAACTACAGAGACGGCCAATTCCTGCAGATTGGAACCCCATTCCATTTATTCCCAGTTTAAAAGACAATGCTTTCAATGTTGTTAGGGACTACGTGCATATATTCCCATCATGGGAAGATTATTGTGAAGACAAACACCATTTTCACATCTTCCTGTCCAACTTACGTGTAAGTGCTATTATTCATGGTTATTATTTTCCTGTTTTCTGTTGAGTGAACACATCAATGATTTACATTACATTGTTGTAACTAGGCGAGGGTCAATCTGGATAGTCATGACGAGCAAAGCTTGCTTGTGCTTTTCAAGGAAGCATTGCAGCAGTATCGGTGTTACCTGAGGAAATCACACTTTGATAGCAAGTCTATAAACGAATTTCCGGTGAAGTCTCCTGTGCTAAATTTAGAAGACATTGAATGGAAAAACCTTGTTATGCACTGGTCTCGTTCCCAGGATGAGGTACTGTCTATGAAATCACATGACAATTTGAACTTCTACTTTTCCGCATGTGCCTTATGGATCTTTTTTGCAGGAAATCTGCTCGAAGAAGAATTCCGGTTTGACAAGAACGACGGGATATCGCAAATATGCTGCCACTGCTTTGCTCTTGTTAGTACCTATTGTCCTGTATCATTGTACTTGCATACATACCTGGTTCATTATGTGACAGCAGTATGCATGATAACTTTCTTATCAATTGTTCGCTCCAAATTATCTGATCTGTATGAATGGTTACATTAGTGTAGAATATATCCAATGCCAATGTTTTTTTAGCTCTGCATTGTTCTTGTATGTACATGCTGTCCTTTATTAGTGGACTTATCATGACAGGTAGTTGTTCATGTACCATCACTCTGCAGCTTATTTTCCTTTGCCCTCCATTTTCTACACATCAGATCTATATTTGCTCTTACCATAAGGTTGGTACTGAAGAAGTTTAGCTGTGCATTGCTCTTGGCTGTACCTTTTGCCTGTATCGCTGCACTTACATTTATAGCTACTTGGTTATGTAGCACCACTCTTCATCTTATCTTAAATATTCTCCATTTTTCGTATATTATCACATCTATATTTACTGTTAACAAAATGTAGAATAAAGGCAATGCTTTTGAAGAAGATTATGTGGTAAACTTCTTGAATTGCCCCCCCCATCAGCATGGACAAGGCCTTTATAGAGCCCGTTTTCACCAATAATGTAAGTTTGTCCATCTCAAGCCTTCAAACTTTGTTGTATATATTTGGTTAGGCATGACTGCAACAGCTGTTTATTTTTGGTGTTTGCATCAAATTGCTTGTTTAAAGTTTATTATGTAGTTCATAAACAAAAGTTTGTCCTTTCTCAATTTAAGTTTTCAGTTGTACAACCAAGTTCCTTCTTCATACCATGTAAATTAAACTATACAGAGCAAGTGATCTTCTTTTGCACTGCATGTATGCTTCTGTTCTTCATCCGTAATCCAGTGGTGTGGTGAACCTACCCACTACAGCACAATGTCATATTCTGCAATGTCTTAACTATGAACAATGTCATATCATTCTACTATTATTTAAACCGTCTCTTTATTTGCCAATCTGAAATGGTATAAATTGACATCACACTAACCATTGATACTTATGAGTTCTTGATCTGTAATCCAATGGTGTCGTGAAGCTGCCAACTCCTTCACAATGTCATTTCCTGCCATGTCTTGACCTGAACAATACTATATTGTGTTAATGCAATTTTAAACTGTGTCACTTTATTCGTCAGTAAGAAATGTGATGAATTGTCAGCACTGATACTTTTATGTGCAAAACTTGTCATCTGTCTGCTTGTTTATCTTTCAGAGTGAGGAAGATATAAGTGTTGAACAAGCGCAGTCTCATCATCTTGCTTAGTTGCTTGCGCTGCAGCTCCCCAGCAGGGATAACCTTTCTTGAACTCTATTGAAGTGCTGTCGGTTTTGTATATTATTTTGTCGGCGTGTTTATTTGCACTGGTGGCGATCTTTGATGCCAAGTGTATGTAATCTGCTGTCTGCTTGTGCTTTATTATCATAGTGGCGAACTTTGATGCCCAGTGGATGTCATATGCCGTAATTTCTTTATTGTATAGTCTAGGTTTTTTCTTATTCACGATGCTGCAGTTATTTTACTGTATATATATCCTGTCTTCGCAGTAAACCGGCCAAACCGTAAAATTACGGTACATAATCGGGCCGTCATGCAATCACGACGTAGGTTGGGCCTGAAACGTGCCGAACAGCTCACGGGCCGGCAGCAACCGGAAATGAACCCCGGCCCATGATTGTGCAAATCAAATCACGGGCTTTTAACATGCCAAAATTGTCTCGGTCCTTGTTTGGCCCAATCATATATCGGCTGCGAGCAGGCCGGATGCAAACCGGGCCGTAGTTAGGCCCAACTATATGACGGGCTTTTAACAGGCCGAAATTAATATAGGGCCAAAATGTTAAACGGGCCTTTAACAGGCCAAAACTAATATCAGGCCGAATTACTAAGTGGGCCTTTGGCAAGTGGGCCCAAAAGCATAGTGTCCAGTTGACGGGCCGAATCTGATATGGACCATAATTGAACCCAAAGCCTCTTAAAGGGCCGGACCTGATCTGGGTCGTAATTTGGCCCAGAACGTGGTAGGCTTTTAACGGGCCGGATCTCATATGGGCCACTATTAGGCCCAGAGCGTGGCAAGCCATTAATGGACCGGATCAAATATGGGCCGACATTTGGCCCAAAACATGGCAGCCAGTTAATGGGCCGGCCTACTAGGGTCCTCAAAATCTTGTGGGCCTACAGCTGGGCCGGCCCATTAATGTCGGCGAAATCTCGTGGGCCTTTAGCTTGGCCGGCCCATTATGATCCGCAAGAATCTTGTGGGCCTTTACCTGGGCCGGCACATTATGGCACACAAAAATCTTGTGGGCCTTTACCTGGGCTGGCCCATTATGGCCCGCAAAATCTTGTGGGCCTTTAGCTGGGCCAGCCCATTATGGTCCGCAAAATCTCATGGGCCTTTAGCTGGGCCGGCCCATTATGGTCCGCAAAATCTTGTGGGCCTTCAGTTGGGCCGGCCCATTTAAACTTGATGGGCCGGTCCACGTGTCAACATATCATAGGCGCGTCTCGCCCATTGGATGAGTGACACCTATGCCAACGCGGACCTGACACGTGTCTCCTCCAGCCAATAATGATTTTACACGTGGCTGTTAACGGGTTATCGGATCCAAAACCTCACCCGATAGCTTAACGGTGTTCCGTTACGGTGGATGCCACGTGTCGGTCACTATTGACGAAAGCACTTCTGTGACGCGTGATTTATCGTCATGGAAGTGGACACTTCCGTGATGATAATTTTGGTAATGTCATGGAACACTTCTACGACAACACAGGTATGACTATCTTGATTCTGTCATAAATTGGTCATGGATGTACATGCATGACAAAAAACGCGACCTACTGTGACAAACACGTATCATCACGGAAGTGTATTTTTTTTGTAGTGAAACTTGGTGATGGTGCCAAAGAAGGATAAATCCTGGCGCCTGTGCATCGATTTCAAAGACCCCAATAAGGCTTGTCCTAAGGATCCCTTCCCCCTCCCCAGCATCGACCAGATCATTGATGCCACCGCAGGACACGACTCACTGTGCTTCCTCGACGCATATTCCGGATACCATCAAATCAAAATGAAGGAGTCCGATCAAGCCGCAATGGCATTCATTACCCCGTATGGGCCATTCTGATTCAACACCATGCCCTTCGGGCTCAAAAACACCGGGGAAACCTACCAATGCATGATTCAAACATGCCTGGAGAAACAGATCGGCAAGATAGTTGAAGCATACGTGGACGACGTCGTCATCAAAACTAGGCACGTCGAGTCACTAATAGACGACTTACGTCTCACATTCGACAACCTCCGTGCATACGACATCAAGCTCAATCCAGAAAAGTGTGTTTTCGGCGTCCCCGCTGGAAAACTGCTGGGCTTCATCTTTACCAATAGAGGAATTGAAGCAAATCCAGCCAAAATCCGAGCTTTGTCACAATTGGCTACGCCAACGGACCTCAAACAGGTCCAAAAACTCGTTGGATGCATGGCAGCTTTAAGCCGCTTTATCTCCAGATTGGGAGAAAAGGCATTGCCACTCTATCACCTTCTCCGGCGCACCGATCACTACGAGTGGACGGATGCGGCAACGGCCGGACTGGAAGAAATAAAAGCTCTTCTAGCGAGCAACCCAATCCTGGCCGCGCCGAACGTCGGCAAACCCATGTTTTTATACATATCGACAACACACCAGGTGGTGAGCGCCATGCTCGTCGTTGAACAAGAGTAGGACGGACACAAATTCCCGCTTCAGAAGCAGGTATACTACGTATCCACTATCCTCACACCATGCAAATCCCGGTACCCTCATTATCAAAAGATAGCATACGCGGTCTTCATGGCATCCCGGAAGCTACGACACTACTTCCAGGAGTGTTCAATCACGGTGGCTTCCGAAGTACCACTCAATGACATAATAAACAACCGCGATGCTACGGGCCGGATTGCCAAATGGGCCATCGAGCTCCTTCCATTCGACATAACATACAAACCGCGTCGAGCCATTAAATCCCAAGTACTGGCCAACTTCGTCGCCGAATTGACAGAGGCCGAACTCCCTAAAGAGTAAGGCACATATTCCAACTGGGTTATGTATTTCGATGGTTCCAAAATGCTGGCACGGTTAGGAGCGGGTGTCATTTTATACACAGACTCCAATAACGCAGCCGAATACGAGGCCTTATTGCATGGTCTTCGGATGGCTGTCTCCATGGGTATACAACGCCTGGAAGTGCGCGGGGACTCAAACCTCGCAATATCTCAAATAAATGGAGATTTCGATGCCAAAGACCCAAAGATGGCAGCTTACCGTATGTCGTTCTCAAAATGTCAGCTCGATTCGAGGGGCTCGAGTTCCATCATGTGGCTCGAGAAGGCAATCAAGCGGCGGATATCCTTGCTCGCATCGGCGCCAAGCGCGACCCCGTCCCACCTAATATCTTTCTGGAAAGGCTTTTTAAGCCTTCCATGGTGTGGCAAGGGGAGAGCAGCAACACCAGTCCGGATCCGACCACATCCCCAGATTCCGAACACACTGACACTATCGGGGGCTCAGCCACCGAAATAACACCGTCGGCCCATCTCATTATGGCAGTCATTGCCCCATGGACCGAACCCTTCTTGGCCTACCTTAATAGGCGAGAACTCCCTGAGGATCAGAATGAGGCTCGCCGCATTGTCCGGCGTTCGAAAGCCTACAAGGTTCACGATAGAGAACTCTACAAGAAAAGCACTACCAGAGTACTACAAAGATGTATCTATGAGGAAGAAGGGCGGCAGCTCTTGGCTGAAATTCATGCCAATCTCGGTGGTCACCACGCCGCGCCTCGGGCCCTCATAAGCAAGGCCTTCCGTATAGGTTTCTATTGGCCAATGGCCCGAGCAGATGCACAGGACCTTGTCCAATGTTGCGTCGGATGTCAGCTTTTCGCAAACCAAAGCCATATGCCACCCACTGCCCTACAAACGATCCCCATCACTTGGCCTTTCGCGGTCTGGGGGCTCGATATGGTCGGACCCCTTAAAGGAGGAAGCCACAAGAAAAAGTATCTGTTGGTCATGGTGGATAAACTCGCTAAGTGGATAGAAGCCAAACTAGTTAAAACGGCCGAGGCCGGGCCAGTGATAGAATTCATATCCGGATTTGTGCACCGTTATGGTGTTCCACACAACATCATCACCGATAACGGCTCCAATTTCACAGCCGATGAGGTGAAAACCTGGTGTGCTAATCTGGGCATTAAGCTCGATTACGCCTCTGTCTATCACCCGCAAATAAACGGTCAAGTCGAACGGGCCAATGGTCTTATTATGAGCGGCATTAAACCCAGACTAGTGCGGTCTTTGAAAGAATCAGACAAGCACTGGGTTGAGGAGCTCGACTCCATATTCTGGGGGCTGCGGACCACGCCCAACCGCACTACTGGATATACACCTTTTTTCATGGTGTACGGCGCAGAGGCTGTGTTGCCCTGCGATATTATTCATGACTCACCTCGAGTGTGCATGTACGAAGAGAGAGAGAGGCCGAGATTGATCGGCAGGACAGCCTAGATGCCCTGGAGGAGGAGCGCGATGTTGCAAAAGCCCATTCCGCATTTTATCAACAACAGGCCCACAGATATCAAAGCAGAGAAGTACGGGCCAAGACTTATAATGTTGGCGAACTCGTCCTACGCTTGTCGGAGAAGAAAAAGGACAAACTCAAGCCCAAATGGGAGGGTCCCTTCATCATTGACGAAGTTCTCACTGGAGGAGTGTACCTCCTGCGTGATGCATCGGACAATCGCCTAGAGTCGAACCCCTGTAACGCGGCCAGACTCGAAAATTCTATGCCTAGCGCTGAACTATTTGTTCGTCTCCTTCTCCCTATTGTTTCCATTATTTTTTTCCTCTCTTTTTGTCTTTTCCTTTTTTTCTCTAGCGTTAAAGCTTTCGCGCGGCTAAACTGTGCACCTGTGACGTACACACCCTCGAACATGTACGTCCACTATACCTGGGGGCTTCCTGGATGGAAGCTTATTATTATTATTTTTCGAGCATCAAGCTCACCACATATGCGTTTTTCCCATATGTACCTTTTCTTCGCCATTATATGCATTGATATGACTTAAGTTTTGGCCAAGCTGGGTTGCCTGGCTCCTGTACTTATGCCCTACGTTCCCGTTAGTTCGGCTAGGGCATAAAGGGAGCACCTCTGCGATTGTTATTGTCGGGTCATCCGGATGTGTACCTCAGACTGGGAGAAGCCGAAAGCTAGCGTTCTTAAGGGAATATTCGGTCTGTGGATTAAAGATGTTTTTGCATTCACCCCATTGTGAACCCCCAGATGTTACGTATACTGCGATTTTTCCAATCACAGTTCGGACATGCCTTTTAACGCATGCACACCCAGGGAAAGGAACCCTTAACGGAACTATTCTCTCTGGAAGATGTTTCTTACAATCATAATGTAATATAACATAACTAGCTGGATACAACTTGTCTGTTCAAGCAACTATGACCCCTATGCCTGGTTTCCACGCATACCCCGGTCTATTTTACCGCTCAGGTATTCGGAAACACTCCGCACCTTCGGGTCCAGAGGTCGAAGAGAAAAGGTCTGCCATGACAATTGTTTTACAATTCAGCTAGAGTTACATATGTCAAGGAAAGTGCATAGTCACTTGGACTCAAAAATTTCCTCCTCTATACAGTCCAGCAGGCTGTCTAACTTACAATCCTGCTGGGAATACTTGGCGGCTACTTCTACCTGGTCATATACCAAATTAAAGGGAACTTCTTTTCCATCTGACCCTAGAGGTCCGACCCGGGCCATACGATTCGGATCAAGCTTGGTATACTGTGTTTTCACCATGGCCCAAGCCTCTCGCGCACCTTCCCGGCAGGCCGATATTTTCCATAATCAGAAACGCCGTCGCGATCCCTTGAATAGCTATACAAGCTCCTCCATACTTCCTGGAGGGGAGGCGGATGGCCATAAGGCCTTGGCAACACTTCGCATCGCCTGCCGAGCTTGCTCATGCATTTCCGACAGCTCTTGCAGCAGATCGCCCGATGATCCGGACATCTCCTCGTCAGGCGACCTATCAGCATACCTACAAACATAACTCTATCAGTTCCTTTCATCTCCGAATTACTCGAAGATAAGTCTGACCACATACTGAATATGCCGCCTCGCAGCCTTTTATTTTACTTCACGGAGTCAGCCAGCTGGGCCCGCACATCTTTCAGTTCTTCGCCCAGCTGGGTGTTGGAATCCTGGAGCTTGTTTTTCTCCTCACTGACTCAGGTCAGCACACGTTCACCCGCGGTGAGGAGTCTTTTGGATTCTTTCTCTCCAACTCGAGCGGCTTTCAGTTGCTCCTCCAGTTGATCTGACGATCCTGTCATGAGATAAGCAATAGTATTAGCATAGCTGGCATATAATTATCATTCCTCGATGGAGGGGGATATTACCAGGTAATGCCTTCTTGGATTTCTCCAGTTCGGCGGTAATAGTAGTTAGCTGTGTCCGACACCTTTCTAGCTCTCGAGACAATAGGTTGTTCTGCTCCGTAAGCACCTGGTTATACAACGATCCTTAAATCAGTTGTATCAACTGCTTCAAGTCTCGGGGGCTATTGGTATATAATTATCATATTTGACAATGTAAACTTACCTGCATATCTTCTAAATGCTGGTCTGTGGCTCTGTTAAGCCCGTCTCGAGCAGCTCGGATGTATGCATCAGCCGAGCTGAAGGCATTGAATGCCTCTTTGGTAAAGCTAGGGTCGTGTAGAACGGCCCTCCGGCGCCGATGATTCATGGCGCTCTCCACTTCCGAGTTTGTGACGGATACATCATCCGAATCATCTACCGAAGGACAATCTGGGCTCGCCCCCCTATCATCCTCTGTCCTTGCGGCAAGATCTGGATCCCGACTATTGGGACTATGACCGGCCGGACCCCCGGACGTAGTCCGGCGAACTCTTTTCCTTATACAGGGAAAACGAAAAAGTCACAGTTGGATGCGACTGCCAAGGGGCATATTTACAAATCCATACCTCTTTGATGAAGGCTCAGCCGTGCCTTCATTGGCTTTCCTCTTCGAAGGCTTGCCTGGCGTGGGGGCCGCTCTCTTTGGAGTAGCCTCTGGGGTAGCATGGCGCTCCAAACGCCTCCCCTTTGGAGCACGAGACAGTGCGGTGGGTGAGGCAGAACGCGGAAACACTTTTGGAGGAGATGTCTCCTGATTACTTACGTGCAAAGCAGGGAGGAGACCGGGATAGTCGGCGGTGATGGCCACTTCCGTGCCGTCATAGCTCGCCTGGTAAAACACTGCATCCTCGAGCACCATGAATATATCTGGATCCTCTTCGAATCTGGGGTCAAGGTCCCGGTTGTGGCCCTCTGGCTGCGGGGCGGGGCTATGAAGCCCCTCGGAGATCTTTCGCCATTGCTGTTATAAATGGACGGATTTATATTCATTGAAAGTGGCTCAGGGAGTGGAGTGAGTAGAGAAGAGGGGTTGGGACTTACCCAGCTAGGAGGATTGTACATGAAAAATCCATCTCTGTTCTTGATACGAAGAAATTCCTCTTCCTCCCCTTTGAACAGTTCGGCCAATATTTTGGCCAGAGAGGCCAGGGTGTCCAGACCCTTCCTGCCACAGCGGGAGGCGTCGTCCTCCCCATTGTAGTGCCACATGGGAAGCCCTCTGTATTGGAGTGGCTGAACCCCCCGTACTATGGAAGTCGCCATTACCTCGACTATTGATAATCCGGACTGGGCGAGCGTCCTTATCTTGCTCATGAGTTGACGAACTTCCGCACTGTCTTCCTCCTCGAGGCTCCGAGGGCGCCAGCTGTGGCGTTTCTTCAAAGGAATGCTTGTGTACTCGGGAAGACCCCTCCGAACTGGGTCAGGAAGTGCGACGTCCTCGATATAGAACCATTCGGAAGGCCATTCTTCGGAAACTTTCTTTGTGTGCCGGACAGGTATCCGGTCTCGGCGATGCGCCATATTTCGGCTCCGCCCACTTCAAATACTGATCCCTCGTGGTTACGCGGGACAAGGCAGAATAGCTTTCTCCACAATTCAAAATGGGCCTCACAACCCAGGAATAACTCGCAAAGACTGACATAACTCGCGATATGCAGGATGGACGCATGAGTGAAATTGTGCAGTTGGAGGCCATAATACTCCAGAAGCCCTCGGAGGAACGAATGAATTGGAAATCCGACGCCTCTTAGCAAGTAGGGAATGAAGCACACTCGTTCCCCCCTAGATGGGTTGGGGAAATTCTCTGCCTGGGCCCCGCCACTGAAG